>NC_056731.1:478205232-478337732 GCF_019279795.1 Protopterus annectens
TGTCGTCTCTGCATCTGTCTCTCCACTCTCAAATATGTATTTTGTAAAACTATGTTGTGGAGCTTTTCTCCCGGGCCTCCGCTGAAAAGGACACAACAAATGTAAAATAAAATAAAATAAATAAATAAAATAAATAACTGCCAGGATGATAGAATCTTAAAACCATTTAGACACCTATTTTCTGAGGAAGTGTAGCTGGCATTGAAGAGGGCAAGAAAACCTGCTACTCTAGTTTCTGTTTGGTGCCCAGCTGAGAACCAGTGCCCTTTCAGTGCTAGTGTCTTTGAGTCTACACTGTTTGTGCAAGTCATTATTCTCTGTCCTTACTCTTTCATCAAGGTTTATTCGTTGGCTGTTTCTGATGTTTGCAAGTGAAACTCCCTCTTTCAATGTAATCTTTGGAAAATGTTTTTGAAGGGGATGATGCATGTCAATTCTCCCAGGAAACAGAAGGCTCCTCTGTGGAATCTTAATTTTGTTTTTAAAAAACGAAATCTGGCCAACTTGAGGTTCTTAACATGGAAAACAGTATTACTGATTGTTTTGACCCCTGCATATCTGAGTTGCAAGTCTTATGGGGGGGGTCAACTTTATCTTGCTTTCCACTAAGCTAGGATTTCCTTAAGAAGTAATCCTTTTATGCCTGAAGTGGTATGCAAGTTTAATTATAGCCAAGTTATCCATCTCTTATTTCCAGAACCTAAACTCAAGTGAAAAAGGATACTCCATACCTCGGATGCTTACAGAGATCTCAAGTACTATCTTGACAGAGCAGAATCCTTTAGGAACTCTCATCAGTTGTTCATTTTCTGTAAAGGGAAAAAGAAAGGACAGCCTACGTCAGTGCAGACTATTTCCAAATGGTTATGTCATGCTGTTACATTTTGTTATAGGTATCACAACAGGGTAATTCCAGTTAGGATCAAGGCTCATTCAACCAGTACCTTGACTTCATCCGTGCTTTTTTGGAAAGGGTCGGATTTTAGAGGCATTCTAAAATGAACAGCTTGGTCCTCTGTGCATACCTTTACAAAGCACTACAAATTAGATTATTTTTCCAGGTCTATGACTGGCTTTGCTGGGACCATTCTCCTATTGCTATTGCAGCAGTGATCTTTTGAACATCTACTGTTATGGTATGTTAACTTACACAATTGCACATTACTGACTGAAAGACTGAATTTGGTGTGATTTATAAGACTGTAATAGTTTATGTTGTTAGAAAGGACTGGGTTCATTCATCTTGTGGCAGGAGATGTTTGCCTGGTCTGTCTGAGTTTGGAAATGCACAAAAGGACTCGTAGTGTAATCATTTTGTTGGCCAGATTAGATAATTTTCTGTGCTGCTAGAACTTGAATGGGTTAGCAGTGCCCTGAACGGTAGCAAACACCTAGAAAGAATGGTTCATAAAACTGTACCATGTAAAGCAGCAGTATACCACAAATACCTTGTGCACCAACAAGCTTAGAGCAGCTAGCTGGGAGTTAAGTGGCAGTACTTGCAGATTTAGTTGAATATAGTATTGTACAAACATTAAAGTTAGTAGAATTTAGTACTGTTAGGATAATATTCTGCTCCAATAAAGCAGCTTTTATAGCCTTCTAACCCCAGTACAACTTGTAGGTCACAAGGCAAAGGACTAAACAGTAAGGATATGCAATTTCCTAACTTCTCTGTAGCTAGTCTGGTAGATGTGGGTATCTTGAGACAATGAAGCAATATTTACTGACAATCACGTAATCCTTAAAGAAGCTGACACAGTATGCTCGGGGTGTACTTACAGTATGACATTGGAAGCAAATTGTTGCAAACAAGTGATTATTAGGTTGTTGAAACCACACACACAGCATCCACTTCACATAGGATCATAAGAGGTTATTAGGCTAATGGCCCTGGGGCCTTTCCAAGCCTAGCCAAGAGTTTATCCCCAAAAAGAAACCTGTCAGCACCTGTCGCCCCTGTCAATGAGGGACACAGGTGGAACCCCTGGGACAAATTTGTAGTACACAATATAGAAAGACTAATGTATGCAAGGTACTTAAAAGCAATCTGCCTAAATAGCAAAGACTGCCTAGATCACCCATTGTCAAAGCTATGCCTCGGCAAGCCGAAAGGCAGTCAGAAAGAAACAACAGTTAACAACACACATACTGTCATTCTCCATGAAGCCCCAAACATAAAGCTGCTAAGGCAAGCAAGCACACTTCCCAGGACTCTAATCATATGGGACTCCATTGTAAGATGTAGCAATTCCCCTTTGACCAGGCTGAACAAGGAGAAGATAACTATTAGTTACTTATTTGGAGCCAGAATCTGCCAAATCATGCATTACACCATGGGTACTAGTATGATTCCATCATAGTCCATGTAGGTATAAATAATCTATGATGAACCAGTTTACTACCAAAATCTCGAAATTTAAAAAAAAAAAAAAAAAATCCATTCGGAACCTCGAACAGTAATGCCAAATACAAAATATCACTTAGGTGAAATGTCGAATCGGCTGAACGAATTCATCAGATTCAACATTTTTGCCGAATATCGACAGTGATGTCCGTATAGGAACTCAGGTAAGTGGAACTCCTACTCTTCACATAATGTTTTTGCTGGGGAGCAAGTCCCCTGCACCCCCCCTGTGGGGGCCTGTGCCTTCACCCCCCCCCGCTAGCTATATATTCCAACTCCAAGGGATAAATGTCCCAGTCCACACTGTACTGCAATCTGTAGTCATTAGATCGAGGGCATATCAGCGAATGCACAGTGGCATTCGCTGATATGAACTATCGAACATGTAACTGTCAGCAACATGGTAATCTGCCATCCGATATCTTGTCTGCAGAGAATCTGCAATCAACATTTTGATAATAGACTGATGAACCTCTCTGGTCTACATGAAGAGAGACTTATGGAGCTTTCAGACTGTGTCTCAGGCTGGTTTGAGCCTATCATTGAGCAGCATATTACCATCACCGTGAATAATGCCAAGCAAAAAATGATTGATTTTAAATAACTGGTGGTCTTTCTGGTGTCATTCTAAGAGGAGCCAGTACTTGCCAGCTTGGGAGGACAGAGTTAGTAGACCACGTTGCTTTGCCAAGTATGGTCTGTGCCTGTCCTGTCTAGGCTTTTGGATATTGGCCAAAGCTTTATACATATGTATCCCATTGTGCCTTTTTTAGGCAGTGCCAAATCGTCAAACCTACTAACACAGCAAAATCGGCTCATTTGAATCTCACGGTGTTACTGCTCAATGCCAGGAGCCTAAATAAAGACAACACTCCCTCTAAGCCCTCCTTACACTTGAGAACCTAGACATCTGTGCAGTTACCGAGACATAGTTTAAAGCAGCAGAGAGTACCCCGCCAGTGCAAGGTTTCACTGCTTTCCGCACTCTTGGACCATTAGCTGCACAGAAAAGGGCTAAAGGAAGAGGGTGTCTCAATATCCATCAATAAAAAACAAGTAATCTACGTGGTATCCCCAAAGTCTCAAAACAACCCACTAAAGTGTAGTGGGTCTAAAAACAAAACAGTGTAAGAAACTTCTTTGTGTGGAAGATTTTTAGTTCTTATATTTCTAGTTAATCACTGTATTATATATTAATCAGATCAGACAACAGTAGTAGAAGTAGCAAACTTAAATTCGTCTTAAGTCAAAACAAAACCAAAACAAAAAAATAATAATAGAAAATATATAATTGTACAGCATTACTAAGTATTCGAAAGTAATCCAAGCAAGGCAGGCAGTCTGTTTCCAGTCGAAAATCCTTTATTAAGTACACAGACAAGCGATCCAAGTAAAACATAAATAGAGTAATAATTTCCTCACAAGCTTTCTAAATATATGTATATATACTTTTTATCAGGCATGGGAGTGGTTTATTGTGCTGTAAAACAAAGTGTTATTGATACACATGTTAAATTCACATCCCTTCCCCCATCAGTGTGACATTCAAGCTGGTCCTGCCCTACTTAGTAGCTGTCATAATAATATATAACCCTTATATACTTTAAATAAAATTTATAATTTATAATGATGTGGTACCTCTTTATTTAACCAGATTATTAAGTAGATTATTAAGTCTGTGATTTTATCCAAGACAATATACTACATGGCTGGAAATTTATCAACCTTAGTTCATTTGGCAATCAAAAAATATATATAAATATATACATATACATTTTGCATGTAAAAATCAATTTTTAGTTTCATAACCTATTGTTAATGAAGATCTCTTTCGTCCTTCTAGACTTCTTCAGGTCTGTGTACAAGAACCCTAAAAACAATCTATAAAATATATATAATTGTATAATTAGTTAGTATTGTTACTGATCCATGCATCCTTGTAGGTGCTCATAGAGTGCAATTGAAAAGGATTCTGCATCTTGGGCAGTGTTATCCTTTAGTGTGGGGGCTGTGAAACTTACCACCTCTGCCTTAAGTAAGGTGAAGTTTGCTTTAGAAAAGTTTTTCACTCTGGTTTCATTGGTTGGGGGTGGACATCCAGGGTGATTAGTTTATGGTCTGATCTAACCAGTGACGGGTTGACCTCCGGTACGGAGCACCTGTCGCCCATGTTGGTGATGACCAGGTCCAATATGTTGTGGCCTCTGGTAGGGGAGTTTACCAGCTGATCCAGGACATTTGAGTTGATAAATTCCAGGAAGCGCTGAGCCTGGGAGTTTGTACTCAAGTAGTTTTCCCAGTTAATGGTAGGGTAATTGAAATCTCCCAAGATCAGGGTGTTCAGTAGGACCTTCACGTTTTCCAGTGTCTCTAGAAAGGCGGAGTGGTGGTCCTGGGTCATGGAGGGTGATCTGTAGCAGGCCACAATTTGCATTGCAGATTTGCCCGATGTTAGTTGCACATAGATGATCTCAGAGGTATCATGCTGCGCCACTAACCTGGAGGTGTGGGTATCCTTGATGAATATGGATACACCCCCTCCTTTTGTGTTTCGGTCTGTGTTCTGTGGCCGAAATGTGTGGTATGAGTTGTAGCCTAGTAGTGCTGGAGTGCTCTCTGGAGCCTTGAACCAGGTTTCAGTTACTGCACAGATGTCAACGTTCTCCATACTTAGGAGTGCTTCAAGCGCATGCATTTTGAGATTTAAACTCCTGGTGTTGAGTAGCATAACCCTCAGTTTTTTACTTGTGCTGTTTACGGAGGTGGTTTTGAATTTTGAGCCTTGCCTAAAAAAGGTACTATGGGGGCAGCAAGAGCCTTGGCCAGTATTCGAAAGCCAAGGGGTGACAGGTGCAAGCCGTCTCTTGCGAAGCAACGCGGCTTGTCAGGCATGTCATCCCAGGCTGATAGACACTGGATCCCCTTTGAATGACACCAGAAGCTTAGCCAATTGTTGAAATTGATCATTTTTTCTTTATCCTGAGGTATCATTCTTGGTGAGGGCAGGATGCTACTCAGGGTCAGGGTCATACCCGCCTGGGCTACATGATCAGATAGATGTTCTTCGTGTTTCACTGTTGCAGTCATAACTGTAGGGTGTTCCTGCTGGCAGGCAGCCCGAGGTCGGCCAGAATTCCAAAGTCTGGGTCCGGCGTCGGCTGTACCAGCAAGTACCCTGACGTCAGAACGCAGAGGTGTAAAACTGACAGCCGACGCCATCTTCTCCAGTCTTTCTTGCCGTGCGGTGGAAAGCAGCTCGCAAGTCGTTGGTTGGCGCATTCAGGACAACGTGCTTTGATTGTCGTCGGTCCGAAGTTTTCTACTTCTCTTCTCAAGCTAAGTACCCCGTTGGGGAAACTTTTTTCTTGTTCCTCCGATGTCAGAAAAAGTTAATAATTGTATATCGTGTGGGAAACAAATACCTCATAAAGATTTCCACTCTTACTGTCTACCTTGCTTAGGCCCTGACCACGACGTTTCTTGCTGTCGGTTCTGTGCTAGGTTTAATTCTCGCACTATCAAGCGTAGGTACGATTGGGCCTTGAATTATTTCGGTAGACGATTCAATTATAGGATGTCGTCGGATACTTTACCGACAACCGGAATTCAAAAGAAACGCAAGGACAAGGATAGGCCTCCGAGGTCCAAACAAGATACTTTGCAGCCGGAGCCAGCTTTGGGTTTGGCGGTCGTCAGTGAGGCGCTTTTGCAGCCCCTGTCGTCCACCACTTCGGAACCGATGGCCGACACGGACTCCCATGGGGAGCCTTCTAGGCCTAGTATTTTATCTGCTGCAGGACCTTCGGACGTCACTCCTTCAGATGGGTCCGGAACCTCTGTGCAGGTACCGGCTTCTGAGGGGGTTTTCAGGCCTTCTCATATCACTATTTCTACAAAGACAAAGGCAAAGTCAAAGATTCCTGTTAAACCAAGGATTTCTTCTCAAGCTTCCTCGGATACAAGCTCCCAAGTCCCAGAAGCAATTACTACGGATGGCTGAAGACTTACTGACAATGATTAGGGGTTCTCACCCTCCTCCAGAAAAAAGGCCTAGACAGGATATTCCTTATGATTCATCTGATCAGGCTTCTGTGTCTTCTGTGTCTTCTGTCTCTTCCTCTGACCAGGATTATTCTTTTCCTCCTTATGAGGATTCTGATGCAGAGGACTCTATTCCCTCTGCTTCTCCCCCTGAAGATTTCTCTTTTGGGGAAACCTTACATGAGATGAGGGAGCATTTTCATTGGGAAGGTCAGGATTATTCTGCTTCCAAGAAGAGACTTAGGGAATTTCTCCTTCTCCCTCAACACAGACCTTTGGCTATTCCTCCTGTACTTGATATTGTGGATGATGCTTTTTCTGAAGCTAACCTGAATCCTGATTCCTTGCCGCCTGCTCCTTCTAAGCCTGATAGATTTTACAGAGTCCCTGACTCCCATCAATTCTTATTTAAGAACCCTTCTGCTGATCCTGAAACCATTTCTCAGGGTTCTAGGGCTGCTAAGGCTGCTTCATCTAAAAATCCTATTCCCTCTGAAAAGGATTCTCGTGCCTTGGACAGGTGGGGCGAAAAGGTTTACACTTCTGCTACTCTTTCTATTAGAGCTTTAAATTGCCAGTTTCACATGTTCAAGTATCAGCAATTTCTTTTGTCTGTTTTAAAGCAAAGGCTCTCTACCTTTCCTGCATGTGCAGAGGACAAGGAATTACAGGATGTATTGCATGCAACTGAACAAGTTAGCAAACATAGTTTACATTGTGGTTTTGATGCCTTGGAAGCTTCTTGCAGGGCCGCAGCCTCTGGTACTGTTATCAGGAGACATGCTTGGCTTCGTGAGCAGAATTTACCTGAGCAGGTTAAGGCTAAACTGTTAGATGCCCCTGTTCAGCATGATGTTTTATTTGGATCCAAGGCTGAGGAGGTTATTAAAAAGATGGAAGAAAAAGCAAAATCTATTCAGACTGTTAAAGATTTTTTACAAGTTCAGCCTCCTAGATTTTCTAGAAATTGGCCCTCCAAAAATTGGTCCTTTCCCACGTCTGACAGGCCTCAAAGGGGAAGATATAGACGCTCCAGAGGTCGGGCGCAGACTCAGGCCTCTTATAGGTCAAGACAATGGACTGCTTCTTCACCTAGAAGGGGAGAAGACAGACCTCAATCACAAAAGAAGCAGACCCAATGACTCTCTCCGTTGGGCTACAGGTCCTCCTTGCCTGGAAGCCCCTCTCGGAGGAAAACTTTCTCTTTTCTACCAAAATTGGACTCATATTACCCAGGACAAATGGGTTTTAGACGTCATTTTAACAGGCTACAAATTCCACTTTCATACTCTGCCAAGGTCTTCGGGTTGGCCGGATCTGCCAAAACATCAATGGTCAGAGGCCTTAAATCAAGTGGACGCTTTATTGGCTATGAGAGCCATAGAACCTGTTCCACTTCCAGAGATGGGAAAAGGCTTTTACTCAAGACTATTTCTGGTCCCAAGGAAACAAAACTCATGGAGACCTATTCTGGACCTCTCAGTATTAAATACCTTTCTGGAGATTCCAAAATTCAAGATGCTTACTCTGCAACAACTTCTTCCCATGCTCTCCCAGGATGCTTGGATGGTGACATTGGACTTGAAGGAAGCCTATTTACACATTCCCATCAGAAGAACGCAGAAAATACCTCAGATTCAAGGTAGGTTTGAGACACTTTCAATTCTCTGTACTGCCCTTTGGCTTATCTACTGCGCCCAGAGTCTTTACCAAGTGTCTGGCTCCAGTAGTAGCTTATTGCAGACTCCAAGGGATTCAAATTTACCCCTATCTGGACGACTGCCTTATTCAGGCGGACAGCAAGGATCTTTTACTTCAACATCTGCAGTTTGTTCAGCGTCTTCTCCTACTTCTGGGATTTTCAGTGAACACAAAAAAGTCACACTTGATCCCTTCTCAACAAATGATCTTTTTGGGAGCTCTTCTAAACACAAGCTTACAAAGGGCCTTCCTTACTCCAGAAAAGCAAGTACAGCTGGCATCAATTTTCAAGACCTTGGCTACTTTAACTCAGCTCACTGCAAGGAAATTCCTGCAGACATTGGGCTACATGGCTTCTTGCATCCTGTTGATCCCAAATGCAAGGCTTCATATGAGAAAATTTCAATGGTACCTAAAGAGTGTATGGTCTAAGCATTACCACAGCCTGGAAACAATGATACCTCTGGTGGTCCAGGACTTGTGCTTTAAACGAAGGGAATCCCTTTCGTCTACCTCATCCTGCTCAGATCATAACCACAGACGCCTCGGATTATGCTTGGGGAGCTCATTACCTAAACAATTGCCAGCAGGGCTATTGGACAAAGAAGCATCTTCCCTGGCACATCAACTTGAAGGAAATGTTGGCAGTCCAAAATGCTCTTCTAGCCTTCCAGAATCTTTTGCAACCAGGCCATCTTCTGATTCGCACAGACAATACCACAGTCATGTGGTATATAAACAAGCAGGGGGCTCTCACTCATACCCCCTTTGCAGACTAGCCATGAGTTTATGGGACACAGCTCTAAATCTGAATCTGCATCTTCAAGCTCAATTCATCCCAGGAAAACAGAATCTCTTAGCAGACAGCCTAAGCAGAAATCTTTTGGATCCTCACGAATGGATGCTGGACCCCAATTTATTCAGCAGGATTACGGCAGTTTGGGGTTGCCCTCGGATAGATCTGTTTGCATCTCATCTCAATCATCAGCTGCCTCTCTTTTGCACCAGGTCCTTCCACAAAACAGCTTGGAAAGTGGATGCCCTGTCCTTCACCTGGAGGAATCTTTCGGGATATGCCTTCCCTCCTCTTCCTCTTCTGCCTCGGGTGTTACTGAAAATAAAACAGGACAAACCCAAGATTATCATTTTGATAGCTCCAAATTGGCCTCGGCAGTTTTGGTATCCAACTTTAAGACACCTGTTCTTGGAACCTCCATGGATTCTGCCTCTGTTTCATTCTCTTCTGTCCCAGCATCAGGGTCAAATCAAGACTCTTTGCCTGGCAGCTTGGCTCTACAAGGGCCTTTGATTCCTTCTACTTTTCCCAAAATGTTTTGGATGTTCTCTTAGAAGCTAGGCTAGAAAATCTTATGCTTCTAAATGGAAAAGATTTTGTATTTGGATGTGGGATCGAGGTTCTGATCCTCTTTTGCCTGACATTTCTTCCATTTTACTTTACCTCTCAGACCTTTTGCTTAAAGGCCTCTCCTTTTCTTCCATTAAAATCCATGCTTCTGCTATCTCGGCTCATTACAACACTGATCCCCCCATCTTCTCTCACCAGCTGGTGAGACAATTCTTGAGAGGGGCTAAGAATTTGAGACCTCCCAGAACTCCTCTTGTTCCTGCTTGGGATCTTAATTATGTTTTGGAAAAACTAACTTTACCTCCCTTTGAGCCTGCTGCTGCTTCGGATATCAAGTTCTTATCCTGGAAGACAGCTATTTTATTAGCTTTGACTTCTGCCAGAAGGGTGTCAGAGTTGCAAGCTCTCATGGCTGTGGAACCATGCCTTATTTTCCACCAAGACAGAGTTGCCTTGAGGACCAATCCTACATTTATGCCTAAGGTGATTTCTAAAGTGGCTTTAAATCAGACTATTCACCTTCCTACTTTCTTTCCAAATCCTCAAAACAAAGGGGAAAGGATTTTACATTCATTGGACGTACACAGACAGCTAGCTACGGTTTTACCTGGACAGAACTAAAGATTTCAGAAAATCTGATCAGTTGCTTATTTCTTATGCCTCCAGTTCTCTAGGCAAGGCTATTTCTAAACAAACTATTTCCAAATGGATTGCTCATGGGATAAGGTTTTGTTACTCTCACTTTGGGAAGCAGATTCCAGGTACTGTTAGAAGTCATTCTACTAGAGCAGCTGCCACTTCAGCAGCTTTTCTCAGAGGAGTTCCTACCAAGGACATTTTGGAAGCTGCCACTTGGAGTTCAGTGCATACTTTTTCTAAGCACTATAATCTCCCTTTGTACTCTAAGTCTAGGGCAGGTTTTGCCTCTGCTGTCTTGCAGGGTCTTCTAGCCGCCCCTTCTTCTGCATAACCTCCTCCCTCATCACAGCTTTGGGATTCCACCCTACAGTTATGACTGCAACAGTGAAACACGAAGAACATAGTACAGTTGTGTACACCTACCATAAATGTAGATGTTTGAGTGTCTTCACTGTTGCAGTCGGTGTTTCCCTCCCACCAATCCCCTCTTATTTTTTGCTTGTTCTATCTTCCTCTTCTTTTGTGGTGTATTTGTGTTTCCTTTTTGGACACCTTTTGGTTACTTTGGGGGACTTCTGACATCTGGGGCAAGAAAGGCTGGAGAAGATGGCATCGGCTGTCAGCTTTATACCTCTGTGTTCTGACGTCAGGGTACTTGCTGGTACAGCCGACGCCGGACCCAGACTTTGGAATTCTGGCCGACCTCGGGCTGCCTGCTGGCAGGAACACCCTACAGTTATGACTGCAACAGTGAAGACACTCGAACATCTACATTTATGATAGGTGTACACAACTGTACTTTCTTCCATGTCTCTCTTCATGTAGTCCAGGGAGGTACGGCTCGGGTCATTCACACCAACATGAACAATGACAGAGTCTTATTTGTACTTGTTCTGGAGTGACCTGAGTGCTTGTGTTATGTGGCGGATTCTGGCTCCTGACAGGCAGCTAACATTACCCTTCTCCTTGTCCAGCCTAGTGAGTGGGGCGTCAGTGTGCCTGACTATTGAGTCATCAATTACTAGTGTGTTAGGTATGTTATTTCGCCTTAAGGGCTGTGATTGTGCGGCACATTGATTTTGTGTTTTATGTGTTGCCTGGCTTGTGACGGGAGGTACAGGTTTTGTGGGTGTCTGCTTTGGAGCTCTCTGATGCTTTTGCAGGTTTTTATTTAGAGCCTCCGAGTATGATTTAGTGTATTTATGTGTATTTTTTGCCAGTGCTGGTTTAGTAGGTCTATGTGAGGCTGGAGGTATGGTGCAAGTGTTAACCTTCTCCTCATGACTGTCTGTTCCACTCTTGGGTGGAGATACCTTATCCTCCAGTTTGGCTGTATAATTGCATCTCTCACATATGTTAGTGTTTTGTGGTAGGAGGAGAGTACCAATAACACTTTGTTTTACAGCACAATAAACCACTCCCGTGCCTGATACAAAGTATATATATATATATATATATATATATATATATATATATATATATATATATTTAGAAAGCTTGTGAGGAAATTATTACTCTATTTTTGTTTTACTTGGATTGCTTGTCTGTGTACTTAATAAAGGATTTTCGACTGGAAACGGACTACCTGCCATGCTTGGATTACTTTCGAATACTTAGTAATGCTGTACGATTATATATATTTTCTATTATTTTTTTGTTTTGGTTTTGTTTTGACTTAAGACGAGTTTAAGTTCGCTACTTCTACTACTATTGTCTGATCTGATTAATGTACAGTGATTAACTAGAAATATATGGACTGAAAATCTTCCACACAGAGAAATATCCATCAATAACACACATACTTCTAGGGTGGTCAAACAGGATGATGCTCTGGAGTTTCTCTGTGTGCAGATCACCTAGCACATAACAAATAGGAGATTTGAATTACCCCTCTGTAGACTGGGAATCGTACACAGCCTGAAATATACAGCCAGATATTCTTGGACTTCATAAATAAAAACACTGTTGACCAAATAGTGAATACACCCATGAGAGGCTCCAACATACTGGACCTCATGCTTACAAATATGGGAGAACTGTGCATATCCCCTCCCTCCTCCAGTGTCTCATCCTCCGTGGTAAGGTCTGACCATAAAGCTGTATCCTTTGAAATAATAATCAACTGTCTAATCCCAGTAAAATCAGTAACAGTTAGGAATTATTCTAACATAAGTTAAGTTTATTTGCCCCTCCAAACCCATAGAACACAGCAGCCTATGCTGAATTGCTGTCAAACTCTGTACAGCCATATTAATGGTGACATAGAGGCTGCTGTACCCACCCGCAGCAAGCCCAGAACTAGAGCTACAAACACCCCACCCTAGTGGCATCCCAAATTAAATAAGATATATACCAAAAGGAAACAAATTATGACAAAAATCAAGAAGGGTAATTCACAGTCTCAAACTGAATGCAAAGAAATGATTCATCATTTCCTTTGGTACAAACTGTGTCCCTTCACACTAGCAAATCAGCAACAATACCCTACGTACCCATGAACTGGTAAGGGACTTGGGATCACAAGTTGACTGCAACCTTAACTTTGACCACCATGTGTCTACTGTAGCAAGGAAGGCGTTCTATGTAGCACACTCGATTAGTAAAGGTATCACCTCAAGAGCAAAAGAGGTTATAACTCCTCTGTACTTGGCACTTATCCAGCCCATAGTTGAGTATAATACCTCCTTCGGCATGTACTGTACACCTGCAGGAATTGGAGAGACCTCAGAGGTTTCTAACTAAGAAGATCAAGGGACTATAGCACGTAGCGTACACAGAGCGACTGAAGTCCCTGTCACTATGTTGTGTATCATAAAGACTTCTTTGGGAGACCTATGCCTGGCTTAGAGAACAATCTCAGACCCAAATGTAATGTACTTGCTGCATATCTGTAAATCAAATGGGACTAGGGCTGCCAGTTCCAGGGATTAAATATGACATGCTGGAGGGACAAATTTATCTCCCAACAACTGCCATGTCTTTGGAATAGGCTACCTATTCATGTGAAACATAGCACCTCTTTGACACTGTTCAAGAGGAACCTGGACGAGTGGATGGAGCAGGTTAAATTCTTACCAGGAATAGCGTCCACAACCCTCCTGGACATGGACAGCCATTACTAAATGCAGTCTGGTGTATTAAGTAACAATCTGAAGTTAACTTCATTCAGTCTTCAAGTAGTGGGTTCAGATCCAAGAATCAAATCTGACTCAGCTGTATACTAAAGCTCTAGGATCCGAGCTCTGAGCACCTCCCCTACCCATAATGCCCTGCTCTCCCCTCATCCCCCTTGGATCTCATTTGCCACACTTCCACTAACACCGGGATTATGACTCTGAGCTCCTTGGGTTTTTTCTTGTGACTGAAGAATTGAAAATTCATTTTCTAATAATTTCATCTTTCTATCTTAGACCTTTCCTTTTTATTTAGCTTAAAGATTTATCTTTGTTCTGAGTTCTTAGACCTTTATAAGCTTATAGTTCACTACCTTTCTACATAGACTTAGTGTCTCCCTTCTATTCCTTCCTGATTTAAAAAAAAAAATTGCTTTTTTCTGCTGTTTGCTGTGTGTTGTAGAAACTGTTTTATTATGGCAGAATCAAAACCAACCGGTTTCAAAAAATGTTTTACTTGTGGGCAAAAAATCCCCCTTTTAGATGTCCACACTGTGTGTGGTATGTCTAGGGCCTTCGCATCTAGACTCCTCCTGCTTCATCTGTGCTGTCGTCAAACAGTGGGGATTAACAGACCGGAGAAGCAAACTGATCTTAAAAGGCCTGTTAACATCTTCTGCCTCTTCCTCCATGTCGTCTTCTACCCCCCTCTAAGAAGCACAAAGTGCGCAAGCGGTCAGCAGAAAGGTCTGTTATAACAGGTGAACCACCTCAGAAATTATCAAAAACTTCAGAGCCAACTGACTCAGCTCCAATTCTGATAGAAGCTTCCCCTCAGTCCTGGTCTCAGTTTTTCACCACAGCCTGTTGCCTCAAGGCCAAATTCTCCAATCCTACAATCTTGTAGGCCAGTCTCTAGACTTCCATGTGTTACGTAATCTGCCAGGTCTTCCCACAGTCTCTCCAAAGCAGAGGTAGACAGGATGTCAAAGTTTCTCAAGGCACAAATCCAGCTCAGGATTTTTCCCACTCTGTACCCCTTAGGATCCGTAAGCCATCAACTTGCTTTTGCTCTGATAACTCTTTCTCCGATCCGACTCGGTTCGGAGTTATTCAGTCTGAAGATGCATGAAGTTGGGACTTTGGAGCTGACAGGTGCAAGTACCTCAACTCCAACAGTTTCCCTGACTGCCCCGGCTCCCAAAGTTTTGGAGTAGATCAGTTCTTGTAGTTGTAGCTTCAGCATCAAGTTTGAGGGGTTGATATGCACTCCAAAGTTTTTGGAGCTGTCTCTTCCTCACGAGCTTCGGTGCTTGACAGCTTGGCTCTGACTCAACACTCGAATCTGGGGGTGGTGCAGATTCGTCGGGCTTCTCCCTCAACAGCTTCAGCTCCGGCGGCATTGCCCTCGGTTACTCGTTCTCCCTTGGCATTCAAAGTGGTGGAGAGGGTTCTCTCTGCATCCAGAAGAGGCTTGAGTCTCCCTGCTTTGGTACCCGGTGCTTCCTCGTCAGATGTTGTGCCTGAGACATCTGATGTTCTTCGTGTTTCACTGTTGCAGTCACCACACTTGGGTTATCTGCCTTGCAGGTAGCCCTCAGTCAGCCGGAATACCAGAGACTTGGCATTTCTGCATCGGATGCTGTCGCTCCTAGACTGATGTCAGGTCGTCAGGGGTATAAAAACAGGCAGCCAATGCTATTACATCAGTCTTTCTTGCTGAAGAGGAGCCCAAAGCAGAAGCATTTTGCAAGTGTCGGTCGGCCGCTACCTGAAGTTTTTCGTTTTCATTGAATAATCCCGAAGTCTTCTAAAGCTAAGTACCCCATTGGGGATCCTTTTTTCTTGCTCTAACCGATGTCAGAAAAAGCTAACAATTGTCTTGCCTGTGGAAAGCAAATGCCTCACAGAGATTTTCACTCTTACTGCGTCACCTGTTTAGGCCCAGACCACGACATCCATCACTGTCTGTTTTGTGCCTTGTTTAATGCCCGAACCATTCGTCGTCGGGCTGTTTTTGTCGCTAAATTCTTTCACTCTCACTCTCTGTATTCCGAAATGGCTTTGGTAAGCCGTCCGACTACTCATTTTCTGAAAAAAAAACATAAGGATAAAGACAGAGACAGACCGTATAGGTCAAAAACTGCCAATGATGCTTCCGTTAAGCTAGTTGCCAGTTTGCCGGTACTCAGTGAGGCGCCTTTGCAGCCCCTGATGCTCGCTTCAGTGGATTTGCAGGCCTCTGCTGAGACCCATTTGGAATCCAGAATGCTGTGAGATGCTTCAACAACTATGGAACCTGCAGATGTCTCTGCCTTGGATGAGTCCGCAGCTGCTGTGTAGGCTCCGGCTTCTGAGGCAGTTCTTCGCTCTGCCGATGTTTGAATTAAGCTGACAACTTCATTTCTAACCAAATCTACCGAGTTTCTTAGGCCCAGAGTACGCACTCCGCCTGGAAATCCGACAACCAAAGCGCGTGCTCAGGCCCCCATGCCACAAAAACAAATGCTTAGAATGGCTGAAGATCTTATTACACTGATTAGGGGAAGTCAGCCTTCCCCGGCAAAGAACCCAGTCCCCTTCAGGTTCTACAGACCAGGAGTCTGAAGACTCTGACATTTCTGATTATGAAGACATGCCCTTATCTGCCTTTGAGGATTCAGATGCAGAGGAATCCATTCCCTCTGCCTCCCCTACAGAGAATTTTTCTTTTGGTGAACCCTTGCATACTTTGAGAGAATTTCCATTGGGAATGCCAAGACTATCCTCAGTCCAAAAAGAGACTCAGAGAATTTTTAGAGTTACCTCAGCACAGACCTTTTGCTATACCTCCTGTCTTTGATGTTGTGGATGATGTTTTCATGGAATCCAGTCTTACTCCTGACACTTTACCTCTTGCCCCTAGCAAACCTGACGGGTACTACAGAGTACCTGATACTCTTTAAGTTTTTGCTCAAAAATCCTACTGCTGACCCAGAGATCATTTCCTAGAGGCCTAAAGGTATCAAGGCTACTACAGCCAAGAATCCCACCCCTCCGGACAGGGATTCCAGAGCTTTGGACAGATGGGGTAAGAAGATATAAAACTCTGCAACTCTTGCTATCATGGCTTTAAATTGACAGTTTCACATACTGAAATAACAGCAACATATTATGGAACTTATTAAACAAAAAGTGGTAACTTTTCCAGACTGTGCGGAAAATAAAGAATTGCAGGAGCTTATGCACTCTGCAAACCAAGTCAGTAAGCATACTTTGCAGTGTGGCTTTAATGCCCTAGAAGCATCTCCCAGGGCAGCAGTCACTGGCTCTGTACTGAGACAACATGCTTGGCTGAAAGAGCAGACCTTGCCAGATCATGTCAAATCTAAATTACTAGACGCTCCTTTAAATAAGGACTCTTTGTTTGGCACCAAAGCAGAAGAAGTTCTTAAAAAGATGGAAGAAAAAGCTAAATCTATGCAGACTGTTAAAGAATTCTTACAAGTGCAACCCCCTAGATTCAGTAGGCATTGCCCTTCAAAACACTGGTCCTTTCCAGCCCCCTCCAGGCCATCTCAAACAAGACCCAGGGGAAACAGACCACCCAGACTACAGTCTCAGGGTATGCAGAGATCTAAGCAATGGAGTGTTGCCACCCCTAAAGCATTGAGTGGTAAGCCACCTCCTTACAGAAAAAGCTCACAATGACTTCTTCAATCCACTTCCCAGCCCTGTCCAACTGCTTGTGCCCCTAGGAGGAAAACTTGCCCTTCATACAAAAAAACTGGATGTCCATCACCCAGGACCGATAGGTCCTCAGCATTGTATCCCAGGTGTACAAATTTTATTTCCATTCTCTGCCAGCCCCAAGCGGGTTTCCAGACCTTCCTCCAAACCAGTGGGCAGAGGCTCAAAACCAAGTACTTTCCCTTCTCAATATCAGAGCTATTCAGCCTGTTCCAGTAGAACAGAGGGGTCAAGGATTCTACTCCAGACTCTTCCTGGTACCCAGGAAAGAGGGCTCTTGGTGCCCAATCCTGGATCTTTCAATTCTAAACACCTTCCTGGTGGTACTAAAATTCAAAATGCTTACCTTGCAACAGCTTCTTCCTATGTTAGCCAAGGATGCCTGGTTAGTCACCGTAGACTTAAAAGAAACCTATCTGCACATCCCTATAGGGGAGTCATGTGCAGGAAGTATCTACATTTCAGGGCAGGATCTATGCATTATCAGTTCTCTGCACTTCCCTTTGGCTTATCTACTGTGCCCAGGGTATTCACAAAATGCCTGGCTCCAGCCATTGCATACTGCAGGCAGAGAAATATCCAAATTTACCCATACTTGGACAACTGCCTGATTTAGGCGGACAGTCAGGAATTACTACTTCAGCACCTGGCATTTGTAAAAAAAAAACCTTCTCACTTCCTTGGGGTACACCATCAACGAAAAAAATCACAACTGGTACCCAGTCAAAAGATTGTATTCCTGGGAGCAAGCTTGGACACAACTTCCCAGGTGGCATTCCTCACTTCAGAAAAACAAGTTTGTCTGATAGATTACTTCAAACAAATGGCCAACATAACCCAGCTATCTGCAAGAAAAATACTGCAAACCGTAGGGTTCATGGCCTCATGTAAACTGCTAATTCCATATGCAATACTGCATATGAGGAAACTTCAATGGTACTTGAAAAGTCTTTGGTGCCAACATTCTCAGGACCTGAAAACAGTCATTCCTATCATACCCTGTTTAAGGACAGAGTTCATTTGGTGGGCAGAAGTATGCAACCACAACAAGGGACTGACATTCACTCTACCCCATGCCACCCAGACCCTGACCACAGATGCATCATACTATGCATGGAGGGCTCACATGGCTGGCAAATGTATTCAGGGGCACTGGAGCCCAAGTCAAATTCATCTGCATATCAACCAAAAAGAGATACTAGCTGTACAGAATGCCCTGACAGCTTTCAGATCCCTACTCCTTCCAGGACAACTGCTGATAAAAACAGACAACACCACAGTTATGTGGTACATCAACAAGCAGGGGGGAACCCATTCCTATCCAGTCTGCAGGTTAGCAATGGCCTTGTGGACCACGGCCTTGAGCATCCAAGTCCATCTACAAGCTCAATTCCTGCCAGGCAAATAAAACTCACTGGCAGACAACTTAAGCAGAAATCTAGACCCAAGAGTGGAAATTGGAGCCCAGTACCTTCAACCTTCTGATTTAGAAATGGGGGACCCCAGAGGTGGATCTCTTTGCCTCCCCCTACAACCACCAGTTCAGCAAATTCTGTACCAGGAATCCTCACAACTGGGCCTGGAAAGTGGATGCCCTATCCTTTCAATGGGAAAACCTATCAATCTATGCCTTTCCTCCTCTGCCCCTTCTCTTAAGAGTATTACTCAAGATAAAACAGGACAGGCCAAGGACAATTCTGATTGCCCTGGACTGACCATGCCAGCACTTGTACCCACTCCTGTGCAGCATGACAACAGTGCCACCCTGGCACCTACACCAGACCCCATCCCTGCTCTCTCAGCAGAAGAGACGGATCTTGCAAACCCTAAATCTTGCAGCCTGGCTAATTCCTTGAATACCCCACCAGCAACCTTAAGCAAACAGGTGCTGGACGTCATACTTGAAGCCAGAAGCCCCAGTACAAGGAAATCCTATGCTGATAAGTGGAAAAGGTATTGTTCTTGGATTCAGTCGGAGGGAGAGGAAACAGCACTGCCCTCCTTAACTCTAATCCTGGATTACCTAGCAGAGCTACTCCACAAAGGCCTATCCTTCTCCTCCATTAAGATCCATGCCTCTGCCATCTCGGCTCATTACAACACTGAGCCACCTCTATTCTCTCACCCTCTCATCAAACAATTCCTGAGTGGGGCAAACAACTTAAGGCCACCAAGGAGAGCACCCACCCCTGCTTGGGATCTTAACTTTGTACTGGAAAAGCTCACCCCCCCCCCCTTGAACCTGCTGCTTCAGCAGAGTTAAAAGTCCTCTACTGGAAAACAGCCTTGCTTCTAGCCATCACTTCAGCTAGAAGAGTGTCTGAGCTACAAGCACTGATGGCTGTGGAACCCTTCATTATTTTCCATGCTGACAGGGTCTCCCTCAGGACTCTAACCCTTCATTTAGGCCTAAAGTGATGTTCAGTGTGGCTCTCAACCAATCCATCCATTTGCCAACCTTCTTCCCTAATCCTCAAAATAATGGGGAAAGGATCTTGCACTCTTTGGACGTGCACAGACAGCTCAGATTCTACCTTGAATAGGACTAAGCCCTTCAGAAAATCTGACCAGTTACTAGTCAGCTTTGCAACAGGGGCAGAGGGCAAGGCCATTTCAAAACAAACCATTTCCAAATGGCTAGCACACTGCATCCATTTCTGCTACAAGCACCATTGAAAACCAACCCCTCAGGGGGTTAGAACACATTCCAATAGGGCAACATCTACCTCTACAGCATTTGTCAGGGGAGTCCCTACCAGGTACATCCTGGAAGCTGCTACCTGGAGTTCTGCACACACCTTCACCAAGCATTACCACTTGCCTATCTTTTACAAATCCAGGGCATGTTTTGCTACAGCAGTCTTGCAAGGAGGGAGCTAGACACAGTGGAACCCATTCCTGAATGTCCCTACAGACAGACCCCATTGGAGTAAGGGTATCCTCAATGCCATGGTGGTTGCAGCTGCCACCAAGAAGGAGCTAGCCCAACAAAGCTCCATTGTCAATCCCCCTAATGGGGGGTCTAGGGCTTTGGACAGGTTTGGTAAGTGGGTGTATGCTTCAGCAACTTTCACATTGAGAGCACTGAATTATTTGGCACATGTAACTAGACTGCTGAGGGACTTAGTCAAAGAGCTCTCTAGTTCTGCTCCAGGGTCTATCTCTGCTGAGGAACAAAATACCTTTTCCTTCAGAATGGCCACCCTACAGTCCATATCTGACGCGTCCATGAGGCTAATTTCTCCTGCTGCAGAAGGTACTTCATGGGCGGCCAGGTCAGGCATTGCTATCAGACGCCACTCCTGGATGTGGCTGTGTGATTTCTCAGAACCTTTCAAGGCACCCTTCACTAACACCTCTTTTGATTGATCTTCATTGTTTGGCTCGACTGTCTGAGACCTACTCTCCCAAAGTGACAATGACAGAAAGGCCTAGTCTGCTGTCTGCATCTGCTTTGCTACCCCACAACGTCCCTTTTCCAGAAACCAGCGTGAAGGTAAAAAGCTGTGGTTTCATAAATCTCCAGATCCTTTTCAGGATTCACAGGGAGATTTTTCCTGCCCTTCCTCAGGGCAGAGGGAGGTTTGATGAACCATGGGTCTTGAGATACTTCCTTCAACAGGCCCAATCAGTGATCCTGAAGGTTTGTTTGACTGCTCTTCTCTGAAATCAGTCCAGGGATGTTTATCTTTACACCCAACAGCCTGGGAAGCCATCACAAATGATTGTTGGGTATTAAATATCATATCCAGAGGTTATTCCCTACCCTTTTTCCAAAATCTCTCCACAACCAGGAAGCTTCTTGATGTTCCACTCAGTCAGAGAGAGCCTTAGATTTCAAAGCTGCTCACAAAAAGAGTCGTCCAAAGTGTCCCCCAAGACCAGGTCAAATCAGACATCTACTCCAGATTCTTTTTAGTGCCCAAAAAGATGGGGGACCTCAGACCCATTTTGGATCTCACCAACCTCAACAAATCAGTAGCCACATCAAAGTTCCGAATGTCTATGATTCAGTCCATTCTGTCCTTCCTGCAGAAGGATGACTGGATGTGCTCGATAGACCTCCAGGACGCGTACTATCACATAAAGATGAACAGGCACTCCAGAAGGTTTCTTCACTTCTGGCTAGGAGCCAACCATTACCAGATCGGAGTACTCCCCTTTGGTCTCACCACAGCTCCAGGATGTTTACTTGAGACTGCAAGAATTCTGTGTTTCCCTACCTGGACGATTGGCTCCAGACTACTTCCACCAGGCATTGACTCATCCAAGCCAGGGACTATCTCGTTCATCTAGCCTCAACCTTGGGCATCTCCATCAACTTGAAGAAGTCTCAACTTCAGCCAGTTCAACTGATGGACTTCACCAGAGCCCGTCTGGACACAACACATTGCTTAGCTCTCCTTTTTCCAGACAGGATCTGCATCTTAAGTTTCCATATCAGACAAATCTTGGATATTCCAACTGGTAAACTTTATTTACCAGTTGTTCAACCTGCCTGTATTGTTCTCTAGTGTGAGACTGCCCTGTCGCTGTTGACCAACGTCCTTAACCCACCTACTACTCTCCATTCCTAAGCTGAGGAGCTGAACTTTACAAACCTCCCTATTTGAAGAAAAGTATTAACACAAGAAAGTATGTCCTCATACATCAGACTGTTCTAATGCTAGCTCTGTTTTAAAAGACTCTGGTTATCTAATGCTAATTCTGTTTATGGTTCCCCAGGGTTTGCTAGTATATACTCCCTAGCAAGGTCGCTCAGCAGCCAAAGCCCTTCAAGTACTTCTTGCTTGCCCTCTTCTGTTGTGTCCACTTTAACATACCTCCTTCCTCCCTCTACTTGAGCTACTACTTGCCATACATCTTTTGTCCTCTAGGGGCAGCCTTCCCCTGGTCTCCCCCCTCTGAGTAAAGCCTCTTCCCTTAGACTCACAGGTCTTAAATATTTGTAAGACACTACTGCCTCCAGACATTTTTCTCCCCTTCCTACTGTACTCCTCCTCACCTACACTTCACTCTCTATCTCCACCTCCCAGTGCAACAGTCCCCCCTGAAGATACATATATCATAGGTTTCCCTGTCCTCTAACACTATTGTTTAGGCCCTTACCTTCTACCCATCCCCACAGTTGCCCTAACATTTCAGCTCTCCACTGATAGTTTTTCCCCTGGCCTCTCTCCTTCAATGTCTTCAATTCAACCTTCCTTAAAATCCTAAACTCCCAAGCCCCCCCTTGAACAAAACGAATAAAACACAACTCTGCACCTTGGCTAACTAAGGACACTAAAACTCTAATGCTACAAAGAGACAAAACTTGGAAACTATACAATAAAAATAAAAACCCAGCTTCCTTCCTTCAATTTAAGCAACTACGCAATCTTACTAAAAAACGTATCATATCTGATAAAAAATCATACTACACCAAACTACAGTCTACCCTCACTAACAATCCCAAAAAATTCTGGAATTCCATCAATTCCCTCCTACACCCAGGTACTAAATCCAATCCCTGTCCAGATGACAACAAGACTGACACAGAAATTGCAACTCTCTTCAACTCCTTTTTTACCAGCTCTATAGCTGATCTGACTAAATCCTTCTCCTCTTCCACCCACATCCAAAACTCAAAACCTTCTTCACCATCCTCACCTCAATCCTACCCCCATAATTCCCCTCCCACTTTCATTCTACAACCCGTGTCTACCACCAGTATCAAACAGCTTCTCTCCAAACTCAAACCATGCTCCAATGCCCCCGACAATATCCCATCACTTTTTCTCAAGCTTGCAGCCGATGGCATAGCCCTACCTATCAGCATACTCATCAATAGATCCATCCACGAATCTTATGTTCCCAAACTTTGGCGAGTTGCCCACATTCTGCCCCTTCATAAAGGAGGCAAAAATAATAGCATTTCCAACTTCTGCCCAATAGCCATTCTCTCCCCAATTTCGAAAGTCCTTGAAAAATGTATCCACCGGCAACTTATGCCCCACCTCCTCACTAACCAACTTCTCACTCCTACGCAACATGGGTTTCGCCCTGGCCACAGTACCATAACTGCTCTCCTTTCTTTCCTAGACATTGTCAACCATGCACGTGACTCTGGAGAAATTGTCTCCACTGTCCTTCTTGACCTTTCCAAGGCATTCGACACAGTATCCCATACACTCCTTCTCAACCACCTTTCTAACTTCAATCTCTCCCACAATTCTCTTTCTTGGTTCAAAAGCTATCTCTCAGATAGATCCCAAGCGGTGAAATGGAATACAGGTACCTCGAACTTCTTACCTACCCCTACTGGAGTCCCTCAGGGTTCTATTCTCGGACCCCTGCTCTTCAATGTCTTTATCAATGACCTCCACTTTGCAATTCCTCATTCTCAAATTGTGCAATATGCAGACGATTCCACTGTTATCTGCTCAGCCCCTAGCCTTCCCGAGCTCCAAGCCAAAACCCAATTGGCCTTCACAACCATAGAAAATTGGATGCTTCAAAACCATCTTTCCCTTAATGCCAATAAATCCCATATCATTCTCTTCTCCCCTTCAAAAACTCTGCCTCTTGATAAGCCATCTTTCAAAATCTCCAGCCTCCACCAGTCTCAAATAGACGTTGTTAACAATGCAAAATTACTCGGAGTTACCATTGATGAACAACTGACATTTAATACTCACATTCAACTAAACATAAAAAAACCCATCAGAAGCTAGGTATGCTTTACAGAAATGCTAACTTTCTTTCCTTAACCACAAGACAAACACTCGCCACTACCTACCTTCTCCCCTCTCTATTGTATGGTGCTCCTCTTCTAACCAACCTCACCACTTCTATCTCCTCAAAACTTGAAAGTTGCTACTACAAAATCACCAAATTCGCTACTAA
The DNA here is from genome assembly GCF_019279795.1 of Protopterus annectens. Classification (NCBI taxonomy): domain Eukaryota; kingdom Metazoa; phylum Chordata; order Ceratodontiformes; family Protopteridae; genus Protopterus; species Protopterus annectens. The sequence continues at coordinate 478,229,114 of NC_056731.1, forward strand.
CTCCCACCATTCTACACACCATTGCATCTGCCTCCATAGTCTCCAGTGGCTAGAACTCCCCAATCACCTGGATTACCTCCAACTTACTACTGCACACAAACTTATTTTCAAACCTACTGCTTGCCCTGCATTATCAAACATCTTGCCCTTCTACACTCCTCTCAGGCCCCTAAGATCTAGTCACCAAAACCTTATTTCTGTATACAAACCCAAACGACCTCCTGGCCACCTCCTTCTTTCTTATACTATAGCAAAGAAATGGAACTTACTTCCTTCCCTACTAAGACTCACTACAAGCTATGAACAATTCAAATCTCTTCTCCATTCTCACCTCTCCCAAAACTGGAAATGCAATTGTATACTTCCTACCTAGATCTTATTAGATCTCTGCTTCATTTTCCTCCCTCTGACCCTTCTTCTTCAAACTCTCCCCTCAGCTCCCCTCACTCTACTTCTTTATCTCCTCTCTCTCCCCTGCTTAATCTCTTATTTCTTCCTTTTTTATCTTCTCCTCCCCCTGCCTACATACATGTCTAGACCTACCATTGTATCTTTTGCCTCTTTCATAAGATGTGCTTTTAGACTCAAACCTATTTTCTTCTACTCAATTTCCTTGCTTCTCCTTCACTTCCCCCCTGATTTATTTCTCTTGCACTCAAGATCTATGTAAAATCTATTCTTATGTCTCTCTTCTATGCTAACAATACAGTATACTGCCATAAGTACTATGTTTTTAGAAATTGTTAAAGGTGTTATCCTGCTATAACACTGTGTGTTATGTGTGCAATGTATTTCTTACGTATACTGCCATAAGTACTATGTTCTTAGAAATTGTTAAAGGTGTTATCCTGCTATAACACAGTGTGTTAAGTGTGCAATGTATTATTAATATGGAGCTTTTCTCCCCGGGCCTCCACTGAAAACGGGCTTTCGAGTCCAGTGGACTTCCCCGGTTATCAAACTGGAAATAAATAAATAAATAAATAAATAAATATTCCTGCTCATCTGGCAGGTCTTGTCCTCAAGGTTCTGGGTTCCATAGCTGCCATCATCACTTTTGTTTAAGTAGCATGGCTTCATATGGGAGTACTTCAGTGAACTCTGGCAGTCCAATGGTCTTTGCTGTAGTACCTGCTAAGTTACCCAGTCAAGTTATCGTAAGCTTGCAGAGAATCCCTTCTCTGGTGCCTCCAATCAAATGTTCTAAAACAGGGTTGACCCTTCATCCTCTCTCCCCTCGGACACAGTGACCACGGACATGTCCCAGTTCGGGTGGGGGTGGCATTATCTGGGTCAAACGGTCCAAGGCATGTTGTCTCATCTTCTGACCAATTTGCATACAGATGTCCTGGAGATGAGAGCAATGCTTCTGGCATTGCAAGCCCTTCATTTCTTTCTTCCTGCCTGGGACCATTGCAGTTCAGACAGACATGTCACTTGTTTGGTATATCAATAAACAGGGAGGAAACAAGTCTTACCCAATGTATCGAGAAGCCACGAGGTAGTGACAGTGAATGATGGCTTCCAACCGCTTTCTAGTGGCAATACACATTCCGGGGAAATCAAACATCCTGGCGGACAAGCTCAACAAAACCATTCTCTCAATACTCCATTGGCAAACATGATATTCCAGAAATGGGGTCAACCTTGTTGCAATCTTTTCGCCTCTCTTTCCAACACAAAATGCAACGAGTTCTTCGCCCTGATCCCTCTTAAGGGACAGTCACCAAGACATGTTCTAGTCCATGCTTGGCCCCCAAGTCTGCCTTATGCTTATCCAAAGCACAGAGGTTGAAGTGCAAAGTAATCCTCAGTGCTTCCTTTTGGCCTTGGCAAGTTGGTTTCCCCTCCCTTTGGTCTCATCTGGTTTGTCCACTGTGGACTCTGGATCCCATTCCAGATCTTCTGTTCCATCTGTCAGGACAGACTCAATCAGATCTCCCGAGCCTGAAACTGACCACTTGGTTGCTCCAATTTCAGTGACGGCTAGAACTCCCAGACTTTCATCGTCAGTGAAAAATATCTTGATTTCAGCACATAAACCTTCTACCAGGAAAATATATCGTAGCAAATGGGAAAGGTTTTCAGTTTGGGCCCACTAACACCATTTAGACCTCTTTATGGCACCTATTCCTGCCATCCTGGACTTCTTAGCCTCTATTTTCCAAAATGGAGTTAGTTTCTCTACAGTGAAGGTTCATTTGGCATCCATTTCCAACTTCCACAGTGGGGAAAACTCATCTTGTTTGGCCTCTTCTAAGTTGTGCAAGGCTTTTCTGAAGGGTACTTTTCTGCTTTGCCCGCCAGTCAAAAATCCCACTCCCCCTTGGGATCTCACCATGGTTTTGCAAGCTTTGGTTGAACCTCCCTTTGAGCCTTCAGCAAAAATTGAATTGAAGTACTTACCTTGGAAAAACACTTTTTTAGTGGCCATCACCTCAGCTAAGAGGGTGTCTGAATTTCAACCCTTATCATCCAAGCCACCATATTAATCTTTCTCAAAGACAGGGTTACTCTGTGTACTAATCCTTCTTTCTTCCCCATGGTTGCTTCTGAAGCTAACATCACTCAGGTCATCAGTTTTCCATTTTTCCCCAATTTTCAAAACAGGGAAGAGTACAGACTTCATATGTTGGATGTACGTAGACAATTACATTTTTATTTAGACAGAACAAAACATTTCAGAAAGTCTGATCAGCTATTTGTATCCATTTCAAGGGCTAATTTGGGTAAAGCAGTCTCCAAGGTTACGTTGGCTAAATGCATCATCAACTGCATTTCTCTTGTGTATTCTTCCAAAGACTTTCCTTGCTTTTTCAAATTAAGGCCCATTCTACTAGGTCTGTGTCCAGGTCCTTGCCTTTTGGTCTGAAGTTTCCATTGATGATAGCTGTGCAGCTGCCACTTGGGCAAACTCTCATACTTTTATAACTCATTGCAAATTGGACATTATTTCCAGAAACAGGGCATCCTTTGGTTCCGCGGTGCTCCAGAATATCCTTCCATGAGGGCCTACCAAGATTACTATAGCTGGGGACTCTGTCCCACAGGTTGAAGATTGAATGAAGTCAATAACTTCAGATAAAGAAGTTATGTACTCACCATAATGTTCCATCTGAGTTGTTGACTTCATTCATCTTCAACCTTCCCTCCCTCCATACCTCTTCCAAATGAATTAGGACCTGGCGCATGTGCTGACAGTACTCATTTTTTACCTGTTTGAGCTCCTGAAGTGCTTTTCTAGTTTTCTTTGTATGTATATTGAAAATAGTTATGTTGGAGACATTGTATGTGTTTCAGCAGCAAACTTAGGGGATGAGGGGAGAGCAGGGCATTATGAGTAGGGGAGGAGGTCAGAGTTCATATCCTAGAGCTTTAGTATACAGCCAAGTCAGATCCGATTCTCAGATCCGAACCCACAGGTTGAAGATAAATTAAGTCAACAACTCAGATGGAATGTCATGGTGAGTACATAACTTCTTTTTTCAGTGGTATTACATTGGGATGAAATGGCTAGGCTTGAAATGACCTTTGGATTGATAGTCAAGTAATCTACTATGATCCATGAAAATAAAAAAAATAAAAAAATCTCATCAAAGTAAATAGGCAACTAAGGAGACTAAATAGGTCAAAGAAAACCAACTTTGAGGTTAAGATAGCCTCTCAGGTGAAAGATAACCATAAGGCCATCTACAGCTATGTGAGAAATCTCAAGGGTAGCACACAGTAGTGTGCTGAACTGGTGGTTAATGTTGCCACATTCACTAAGCCTGGAGATGTCGCAAACCTGTTAGCAGATGAATTCAGTTCCAACATTACCCCACACACACACACACACACACACACACACCCAACCATCCCCTTAAAAATACCTTCAAACATAACTTCTCCAGCTATAACTAGGGAGCATGTACTGGCTGGACTCACTAAAGCCAAGAACACAGACTTAGTGGGCCCTGATAGCATCTCAGGATGCATCCCGAATAGTCTGCAATACGGCTTATCAGGATCCTTGGAGTCATTATTTAACTATAGTCTTAAAAGAGGCTTTATGCCATATGATCAGAGGACTGCAGCTGTCATTCTCCTTCATAAGGTAGGACTTTCAACAAATCCTGGAAACGTCAGACACATTAGTCTGACTGGTCGTATTTGCAGAGCCATAGAAATTATGAAGGACACAGGAGAATCCAGACATTATATCCATCTCAGGTTGGCTTTGTCAAAGTAAGGTTATGCTTACTGAATCTTGTGGATTTCTTTGAAAAGGTCACTAAGACAATAAATAAAGGAAATGGTGCATTTTATGCAGTATCCCACTCAGCCATTGTCAAGAAACTTATGGAACTGTGTATAAACCCCTGTATAACATGTTGGTTAGCTAGTTGTCTCACTGATAGGACCCTGCAGGTTAGAATTGGTGAGTCACCTCCAGAAAGTGGACATTCACCAGTGGAGTCCCCCAAGGCTCTGTGCTGTGCCATCTCCTCTTTGGCATCTACTTCTAAGATGTCAAAGGCTTTGGTTGATCAAGTTCACAGATGATTGCAAACAGGAAGCAGTCATTGAATCCCTTCAAGATGAGAACACCCTTCAGGAAGGTCTAATACAGACAAACACTTGATGCCAAAGCCATGGCTTAAATGCCAACACCAAAAAAATGCATTATAGTACCTTTTGGGAAGTCCATCACCCTGGGCAACTACATCATCAATAAAGCACCCTTAAGAGTTGATTTAGTAATTAGGGATTTGGGAGCTCATGTAAACAGTAACCTGGCCTTCGACCAGCATGTGTCCAGGGTAGTAAGAAAATCCTTCTGTGTTGCTAAACTTATAAGCAAGTCTGTGGCATCTTAGGTCCAGGGTGGTCATCAAACCACTGCACTGTGCCCTCATAAGATCCATTGTAGAGTACAATGCCCCTTCGGTACATACCTGACCAGACACATGTACCAACTGGAACATGCACAAAGGTTCCTTACAAAATGAATACAGGGTTTAAACACAATGTTCTGTGCTGATCACCTGAAAGCTCTGTCTCTTTCCTGGATATCATAAAGACTTCTGAGAGGTGATCTTTGCATGGCATACAGGGCATCCCTGAACCCTGTTTTGATGAACCTTTTTCTCATCTGCACAACAAAAAACATCAGAACTGTTTGATTAAAAGACCTAAATTTTACTTGAAACATAACTAGGACATGTTGGAGAGGCAGATATGTTTCTCAGAGAATTCTCATTCTCTGGAAAGCGCAACCTTGACCAGTTTCTGAGTAATCAGGAATTCAACCCTGGTCTGGCCCCTGTGTCCCCGATGGACAGAGGCAGTCAGTAAATCACCATCTGTATAAATCAAATTTGTGGGTCACATTTGGGTTGCATGGTTAGGCTCATAAGGGCCCTAGTGGTTGTTAGCCTAGTGTACACCTGTGAACCTATGATCAGACAAGGGGATGCCTTTTAAGAGAAACAGATACGATGGGCTTAGAAAAATGTGAGTTTATGTAGTGGATATGTACACAGTAATATTTGAGTTTGATAAAGGACAAAAATGAATAAGTTAAAATGTGTTGCATTAGTAATGTAATCAAGAAAGAGAGCTATGAGGTCCACAGAAAATATCATCAATTTGAAATTCAACCTTTATGTACTAGATTTGGCTAAGTGCAAGTGGAAGCAATGGTCCTGGTTTCACTAAACTTTGTAGAATCTGTGCTGGAACAAACCATTTTCAAAGATATCTAAAATGAAAAAAAAAATACGTGTGTTAAAAGTATTTAATGGGCAGCAGAAATGTAAAAATGAGGTGATTGTTGGTACTTTAGATATTAACAGAGTTGGTACAATCTAAAGTTTGAAGCATTGAGGCAAGAATGCAAGTCAGACTGCTGGCAAGAAATGCAGTGAATGAATGTGTAGAAGGTTGAATTTAAACGACACAGATGCAAAGTGTAGTCTTTTCATTGAAAATAATTTTGAAGTATTGGGAATAAAAGACAGTGAAAATGGAGTTTTGTGCACCCTGTTAACATACTCAGGACACTGTGTAGAGCTTTTGGATTAAATCTGCTGGTGAATATAAAAGGAAGAAATAGTACATCTTGTTTCAAAACATAGCACTTAAGTTAATCCTTGTAAATTATTTGGATTGTGGGAAGTTTAAGATTAATACCGTGTGAAATCAAAGGGTAATTGCCTGTTGAAGCAGTCACAGGGGCATCTTGAATTATTTAACAGTACTTTGGCAAATTGGTAATAGTCTGACTGTGATCGTTGACGGACATGTTTGGTTGAGAGTGAGATGTGGTTTAATGATTTTGATAGTGGCCATTTGGTTTTATACATTAGCTGTACGGGTACTATGTTTGCTGCTGTTTGTGTAACCTGGGCTGAGCCTGTAACTGGTCGTCTGTTATCAGTGCTCTGTATGAGTCAACAAAATGTAACATAAATAAATTAAATCTTACATTGTCAGTGGAACTCTAGCAAATATTGAAAAAGAAAACTTCTGCAATTGCTAAAGCCAGATGAGAAACTGGCATTACCAGAGGTTGCAGGCATGATACTAGTTTCGTACTGAGTTTATATTTTATGACTGAGGTAACTGCTTTTGTAAAACCTGTTAGGGTGTATCCTACGAATCAAGCTGTGAGCAAAAAGAGATTTGAAATGTTCAAGAAAGTAGTTGCGGATGCATCAGCATTAGATTACTTGTTGTGAATAATATAGTTGTTTTGCAAATAGGTTCCAGTCAGACTGGTATTAAGTGTGGGATTCTACAGGAAAACAGACCAGTTACCAAAGGGTAAGACTATTTACAGATAACCAAAAGATGTACTTGGATGGAAAAGGAAGTGTTTGTAGTAGCGTATGGATGAGAGATGTTCCATGACTTTCTGGTAAATATGTAGAGGTGGAACTTGAGCTTATTCAGAAAGTCTGTGAATAAAGCACCTTGCTGATTGAAGATGATGAAGCATGATTTGAAAGTGGAATGCATACCAAGCAAGGAACTACATATAATGGATATGCTGATTAAAGCAAATTTACCAAAGACGTGTGAAGAATTGTTTGAAGAAAAAATAGAAGGGATATTTAAAGTGCCTGAAATGAGAAAAGGCCTAAGCAAAAATCTATAAAATATTTTATCTATTTATTTTGATATATTTATTTGTTAACCAAGTATGTGGACTGGTCCTTTTTTGAGGCCTTTCTGTATTGCTCTTTTCCAGAAGGCCAGAGTAAATCCAACATATATATGAATATTTTAATGTAGTTCTTGAACCAACATCTTTTTTTGGGAGGTGGGAAGAAACTGGAATACTCAGAGAAAGCCCATGTGTATCTATGAGAATAACATAAACTCCACACAGATAGTGACCAGACTTTGGGGTTCAACTTTGTACCCCTGAGCTGTGAAGCAGAGATCTTACCAGTAAGCCACCGTGCTGCATCTGTAAGGTAAAAAAAAAAATCAGTCTTAATTTTCTTTTAAGGAAGAAGCAAATTTTGTCTATGGCTTACTGCTGACAGCTATGAAAGAAAAAATTTCCCTGTAAGCAGAGAACTCATAGTGCTTGACAGGTATAAGAATCGCATATGAGAATGAGGTGCAAACAGGGCCGGTGTTAGCATTTTAGGGGCCCCCAGCAAATGTCAAGTTGGGGGCCTCCTCAGGACTTCCAGTATGAGTATCATCCTGTCACTGCCACACCTCCTAAGAAACCTTTTAGTTTGTGCTGCAGAGTTTTAGGAGTAGTACACACAGACAGACCTGTAGCTACAAGCTCTTACATTACAACTGGCCCGTATACCACACTTTGTTGACCTGCCTAACAGAGGGACACTTACTGTTACTGGCATTTGGATGCAACAATGATACATTACAACTCTCTGAACAGGTGTGGACGTAAATAAAGTAATGACTAGGTCTACTGTTTCAATACCCCCTCCGTACACCCTCCAGTCTTCTCCTCTGCTCCCCCCCCCCTTTTGGGCTCCCCATACCATGCACATTACTTTTTTTCTTCCTTTTCTCACATTTTGCCTTACTCTCAGCTTTTTCATTTTAAAGTTTTTTTTTTCTTTTTACAACCTTTTCATTGAATAATGGCTTGAACATAAATTATTATTAAGGAAAGAAATTCACTGTTGCTGTTCAGCTTTACTTTTTCTTGCATCCTTTCAGCACACCTTTCCTGACCAAGACAGCACAGTAATAACCATTTAGGAAATAACTTAATTAAGCTGGTGCCCCCAAAGCCATATGTATGTGACCTGTGATGCATTTTAGAGCATTTTCTCAGCATTTTACTCCAATGGTGGCCTAAACAAAAATCATGAAAAAGAAAAGAATTTCAGTCTTATTTTTTTCTTTCAAGGAAGACATAAGTTGTGTCCAAGGCTTATGTTCAAATCTGGCAAAATAGTAGCTCACAATAAACTAACAAGCTAGTTGTGGGAATACATAGGTCTTATCTGGGAATACTGCCTCCTTCCCTAACCCCCACAAGACAGTCACTGTCTATACATCCCTCTGGTGTTAGACTAGGATGAAAGCAAAGGTTTAAATTGCCTTAGCTATATATTTCAAGCGACTGCTGATATACATTGCATGCTTCCTCATCCCTAACCCTCAAAGTCAGCCCCTTGTATATGTGCCTGATGTGTGATTCTGAGAATGATTTCAGTAATATATTTTAATTAGTTGCTCCTAGACAGGACATCACCCCTACATAAGCTATAGTAACCTTCTTTTTACACCTCTGTCCTCAGCTCCAACATAAGCTATAATGACTTCATATGCAAACCTCTAGGTTTGATTGTGATGAAAATTAAAGTTGTGATAACCATGCAATCTCCACACCCCCATAACCTACAGCAGCTTTCTGTACACACACATTTGAGCAGGGCTGTTTTTACAGTGGGTGTGGTTGAAATCTGCTTTATCCTAAAAGGGTCATATCTCAGCATTGTTCAAGTTAAACAGCTCAATCAGAAACATTTTTTGTCCTCATTTTTCTTCAATTAGCTGTAGCTTTTGTGGGGGTCTCCACAGAGTCAAGGATGATTAAGGTAGCAGTAAGTTAAGAACAGCACATTTATTGGTACGTAATCTGAATCACACCAAACAGTAGCAAACAATAAACCAAGTGCTTTCGCTCAGTTATTACCGAGCTTCTTCAAGGTTAAAAAATCTGTTGTGTAGTCAGCCATGTTAAATACTAAATGCAACATCACATGACATACCCCCTCACCATGTGAGTCATCCCTAATCAGTTTCTTAAAAATACAGTGTGTATAAACTTTCCTTAAATATTAAATATATATTCCAATCCAAGAATCAAACTCAACTTTAAATTCAGTAATGCCAAAAATGAAAATATATAATATATTACAACACATATAAAAACACATAAAAAATAATAAAATAAATGGTAATGAACATGACAATCCTCTCTTTTGACACTCACATTGCCAAAGTGGTTAGGAAGACCTTCTACATTGCCCACCTGATCATGAAGGGTTCACATCCAGATCAGGAGAGGTCATTGTACCCCTGTACTCTTCACTTATCAGACCAATGATTGAGTACAACGCCCCATTCGGAATGTACCTTACCCGACACCTGCAGCAGTTGGAAAGACCCCAAAAGTTCCTCACCAAAAGGATAAAGGGGCTCAAACATATGTCATACGATGCCCGACTGAAGAAACTCCAGCTCTGTTCAGTCACATACCGTCTGCTCAGAGGTGATCTGTGCCTGACATACAAGGCCATGTCCAACCCAGAATTAATGGACATGCTCCACCTCAAAAAATCCAAATCCACCAGAGCCACGAGAGCAAGAGACTTAAACCTCAACACGGATATAAATAGGATGTGCTGGAGGGACAGATTCATCACCCAGAGACTCCCTACACTATGGAACAGAATCCCAGTCCATGTGAGGCAGAGCCCCTCACTGACTCTGTTCAAGAGAAATCTTGACGAGTGGATGGGAGAGCGTAGGTTTACCCCGGGAATCATCTCTGTGTCACTGCTGGACAGAGGCACAGCAAACTAATGGGTATAGTATTCTCATCCTAAGGGGTGGTGAAAGCCACACACACTCTGGCTAGGCTTATAAATGCCCTAGGGCAGATAGCCTAGTATGAACCTATAATAATAAATATTAAACTAAACCACAAAAGTAAATAAATGTGACATCTTCATTACCAATACAGCACATGGTAACCAAGCTGAAGGCATTAGGCTGAACTGCAAGTACATCCAATACCAGTGTGTTTAATGGGGAAATTTAAGCAGTCTACAAGAACCCCTGTTATAATCATGCCCTTCTTAATTTGAGCACACTGTTTATATTCAAGGCGTCATTCATGCCCGGTGGTCTAGTTGCGTCCAGTCTAAGCTGCCAAAACAGTTCCCGGTACTCCAACCTAGCTTCCCAGTTCCCTCCCCGTGGGTCGGGTGTCACTTGTTCTAAAATTGTAAACTTAATTTGCATATTTTCACATAGTTGTGAATGCTTAAAAAAGGCATTGGTCATTTTACCCTTACTAATATCATATTGATGTTCATAGGCTCTTTTTCTAAAAAGCCTTTCTGTCTTGCCTACATAAAAACTGTGACAATGTAGGCAGATTCCCAGGTATACCACTCCTTTGGTGGCACAGTTAAAGTATTGTTTAAACTTATATCTAAAATTTCTGGAAGGGATAGAAATAACATCTTTATTCAACATGAAGGCACATTGGTTACATGAACCACATCTATGGGTACCCTTCTTCATTCTAGTGGACTCATACTTAACAGCCTTATTTTTCTCAAAAAATTCTTTCAGATTCATTCCTCTTTTTCTAACGAAACCTGGCACTGAAGGGATGAGATGTTTTATATCTTCATTCACTGAAATAATGGGCCAATACTTTAAGATGACTTGTTCTATTACCTGAGAGTCTGAAGAATATGTATATGCAAAACTATTCTTAAATTTGGAGGTGTTGTTGTCTATCACCAACTCCGTAACGGCTATCCCGGTACCTAATAAAGGGTAATACCTAGATTCCCTGTTATCAGTAACTTCCTGGGCCATTCCATCAAGCAAGTTGACTGGATATCCTTTTTCTATAAATAAGCCACGGAGTGTGTTGGCTTCCTTCAAAAAATATTCAAAAGTGCTACACATTCTCGAGGCTCTAATCATTTGGCCCTTAACTATCCCTTTTTTCTGGTAAAAAGGGTGCCCGCTACAAAAATGAAGGTATGCGTTAGAAAAGGTAGTCTTCCTAAAAAGTTTGGAATGAAAACAGCTGTTTGCGTAGTCCTTAATTAATGTTACATCCAAATAATGTAAAACGTCCTGGTCGATGTTGTGAGTGAATCTAAGAAAATCAGTACATCCATTGATGTGTTCCAAAAACCCATTCAGGTCATTAATAGAACCATTCCATAGTAGGCAAATATCGTCTAAATATCTGGTATAATGAGTAATGAACTTTTTCCATGGTGTATTGAACACAAATTCCTGCTCCCAATGGTAGAGTACACAATTGGCGTATAGCGAACGGCATGCTCCCATCGCGCCTTTCTTTGGCGAAAAACTCTCCATTAAAGTAAATAAAATTGTTTGTCAAAACTGTGTCCATTAAGTCCACCACTAAATTGATGACGTTGCTAGCCAACGTGCCGTCAAGCGTAAGGGTTTGCCTAAACCATTCAAGTCCTACTATGTGAGGGATACTTGGAAATAAGTCTATAATATCAATGGTTACCATGTATAGCTCTGGACTAAAACATCTGTCGGTTAATAACTTTTAAGAAATGCCAGGAGTCTTTAAAAATATGTGTAATTGGTGTTAAGACTCTTTTGGCTATATGATCTATAAATTTTGCTAAGGGCTCCGTAATACTGCCTGCCCCAGAAATAATAGGCCTAAATCTTAGAGGGGCTAGGCCTTTGTGTGTTTTCGGAATACCAAATATTATTGGTACCCTTGGCTTCATAACATGAAAATAGTTGTATAGCTGCTCATTAATAGTGCCTTGCAAGAGGTGGTCGTATAAATAATAACTAATTTTGGCATAAGCTAAATTAATTTCATTAAGGGACACCAGTTCATATTGTTCAACATCCTGCAACATTCCCTGTAGGATGAAATCGTAATCTAAATGGTACATTAGCACCACACCCCCTCCTTTGTCAGGTTTCATAACCCGGCATTTTTCCTGCTTTAAATTCTCAATCAACTGGAATTCTTCGTTACTGAGGTTCAATGGGCACTTGTTTTTCTTGTTTTTACCAGCTGTTCTAATTTCTCTCTCTACCATTTCCTCAAATATCTTAAGAGATGGGTGTGTGGGGGGGTTAAAGGTGCTAGTTCTGGTGAGACCTGAATGGGTACTGGGTTGACCCTTAAAAAATATTGAAAGGTTTAGCTGCCTAATGAACAATTTAAAATCTATCAATGTGTTAGTGGTGTCAAAGGGACTAGATGGGACAAAGGTAAACCTTTTGAAAATAAAGTAAAATGCTCATCTGTGAGCAAGCAATCAGTAAAGTTGTAAATTGTAAAATTATCTTTTCTGAAAATAATTTTCTTGGTAGGGGCCTCATCCATTGTTAATGATAAAACATTAACCAGTGGTTCTATTTCTGTATACGATTCCACCCTTGTTTCTGATGTCCCATCCCCCTCACTCCCCTGTTGGGAGGGTGTTGAAAATCCTTGACAGCTTATTTTTAGTCTCTTCTCCCTCTTCCAGTCCTTCCTGCTAGAGATTTTCTGTGACATCTTGGGTACATGGCATTCACTATTCTCATGGTTCCCTTGGTCAAGCTTCATATAAGAAAGCTTTAGTGGTATCACAAGACTGGCTTTCAGCACTGCCATCCTTTGGACTTTTCTGTGGATCTATCCTTGTTTCAAGTTCAAGCTACATTGGTGGATTTGTCAGCTGTCCCTGAATCCAGTTCTGTCTTTTCAGGTTCCTCTTCTCACTCAGGAGCACATGGATGCTTCCAGCAAAGGTTGGGGAGCTTCTTCCAACAACCTCAAGGTCCAGGGTCTTTGGTGCCCTCAACAACTAACCGATCATATCAACTTCAAGGAGCTGAGAGTCCTGATTCTAGCCCTTCGTGCCTTTCACTCCCTTTGGAATCCAGGTCTTTGCATCTTCACAGACAACTCCATTGTTATGTGGTACATCAACAAACAAGATGGAGCAAAGTCTTACCTCCTTTGCAGGCTGGCTCTTTAGGCTTAAGATTTTGTAGTCCACTGTCACGTCACTTGTTTCTTCAGACACTTTACATCAGAATGCAGTCTTGTGGCAGACACTTTGAACAAGTCCAGGACAGATCTTCACTAATGGATGCTTCACAAGGAAGATATTCCTGAACATTTTACATCAGTGGGGTATTTCTCAGGTAGCTCATTTTGTCTCACCTCTGAACAGACAACTTCCCCAGTTCTGTTCCAGTTTGTCAAGTCCTCTGGCTTGTAGGATGGACACCATGGCTTTTTCTCGGAAGAAGATATATATGTATGCTTATCTCACTCTTCCTCTGCTGCCAAGCGACCTTCACAAAATCATGTGAGACAGGCCCAGAATCTTGCTTCTTTTTTTTTTTTCAGAAAAACAATTTTTGGAAGGTGTTCTTCATATTAGATCTCCAAGAAATCCTGTTCCACCTTGTTGTGACCTTAACTTTACTCATGACAATACCAGCTATTTTGTTTTTTTCACAACAGTAGGGTTTCTCTTTGTATGAATCCTTTCTTTATACCCACTGTGGTTAATGATTTGTACTTGTATCAATCAATTAATTTGCTTTCTTTTTTTCCTGTCTCCACAAAATGCTAGTGAGTGGATTCTCCACACCTTGGGTTTACATAGATAGTGCAGGCATTAAATTACCTAGATAAAATTAGAGATGTCAGAAAATCTGAGGCAGATTTTTTTTTATTTAATTTATTTATTTATATATTTTTTTACACCAGGAAATTGGGTTTGATTGTTTTCAAGCAAACCACCACCTCCTGTATCTCTAAAACCAATTTCTTTTGATGTTCTTTTCATGGCAAGCTCTTCTCTTTTGTTTGTGCTTGTTCTATCAGGGCAGTTGCCTCTTTGGGTGCTTTTCCAAGGGTCTGGATACTAGATCCTTTTAAAAGCTGCTACTTGGTCTTCTGTAAACAAATAAACATTATAAGTCGGATGTGATTTCTAGGGACATCCTTCATGGTTCTTGGAGGGCTACTGTTTCCCTCCTCCCATCCCCTCTAGTAACTTTTGTACTCTCCCAGATGTAAAACCATATTGCAGCAGTGGTAAGGAAGGACATAGTAGAGTTGTGTAAGAACTTACCATAACAGTACGTGTCCTACTGTTGCAGTATTTTCTTCCACTCTTCTTCCCTCTGTTCTTCTCAGTTGCCTACCTTTAGACCAAGGGCTCCTTCTTAACTCTCCTCCTTTTTTCTTCCTCTTCCCTTACAGGATGCACATGCTTTTGTTTCTTCTCTTGGATTGCTCTGGTTCTTTTGGGGCAATTCAGTTCTGATGTTTAGATGCTCATACATAACATAGGCATTTTATGCACTGACTGGACATGGGACATACATCTGATGTACTGTGCCTGGAAAGTATAAAGGCTTTGGATGTGCTGTCCAGATGTTCAGATATCCTCACCAAGGTATCCCATATGTAAATAATACTGTAACTGTGAAAAGTAGGACTTCTATTGTTATGGTAAGTTCTTAAGCAACTGTAGTTTATGATAAAAACTTTTACTGGACACAGAGTGAAACTGCAGAAGTCATGGGAATGTTTGCACCTTGAAGCTAAAATGTTATGTTGTCCCATCTCGCCTTCATTCTTGCTGGTTGGGCTCAGAGCAGATCCTCAGCTCCGACTTGGCTGATTTACTATAGCTCAAGAGGTTTTACTGGCTTGAGGCTAACCCTTATCCCAACATGCCCTAGCAGTAGCTACCCAGATCTCGTTTGCCACTTGCAGCGTCGTGATTGCGACTACTGGCTCAGGCTAAGTACTTTGTGCTTTTTTTCACATATATTGTTATCCTTCTTCGGGTTTGTTGTTTAATTATGTTCGTTAGAGCGTATATTATCCCCTGTTAGTGTAACGACCCCTTTTTCTTCTTGTTGTGAGTGTTTTTGGCCGTTGTTTTTTTCCTCAGGCCTTGCTTTCCCTTCGAGCCCGTTTAAATTAGAGGGTTCTTCTTCTTTTTCCCCACCCTTTCTGGGAGAGCCATTTAAGTTAAAAGCTCTCCTATTGGGGGAGTCGCCGTTTAAGTTAGAGGCTCTCCCTCTTTTCTTCTTCTTCTCTTCCCTTTAAAAAAAAAAAAAAAGAGTTTTCCTTTCTTCTTGTTTCGGTTAGCCGTTACAGCCTTGTAGTAGTTTTAGTGTTGTGTGCTGTTACCTTACAGCTTTGTTTTTCTAGCACTGTGATACATTTTTCTGTCAATTTCCCAGTATGTCCAAAGAGTCGAAACCCTCTGGGTTCAAAAAATGCGTCTTGTGTTGCCAAACAATGTCCCTTACGGATGGGTACACAAGTTGTGTTTATTGTTTAGGGGCTGTTCACCTGCAGGACTCATGCTTGATCTGTCATGCTTTCAGTTCCAGAGTCCTGCAGGAGAGAAAGAATAAGTTAATTTTACATGGCCTTCTGAAGAACCCTCAAGATTCTTCGTCTCAGGGTCCTCAGCCAGCTGAAGTGTCCGAAAAACACACTAAGCCATTGGTTCTGAGTTCGGAACAGACAAAATCCACTGAAAAACCTTCGGCTCTGTCAGTTTCCAGTGTTGACTCCGACAAAGCTAAGTCTCCAGCGGCACCATCTGTGTCCTTGGAGGCAGTCCGGACCTATAAGAGAACATGTTCTCCTTCTTTGGAACCAGTACGCTCTGCTCCACAATCTCCTTTGCTGCAGTCTGGAGCGGGCAGTCACCAGTCCTCTTCGCACTCCTCTCGGTCCTCCAGACTTTCGGATCATGATGTGGAGAGAGTGGTCTATAGGCTCCTCAAGTCACAGGCCCTTGCTAAGTTACTGTCGAGCCCAGCCCATAAGGAATTGGCTCCTTCAGCCCATCCAGCTTCTCCATTGGTTCCTCCACCAACTCTCTTGAGCTCGGAGCCGGAGTTCATGGAGGTGGTGGTGGAACCGTCGGCTCTGGTTACTTCTCATTTATCAGTTCTGACACCCTCTCTGATCTACTTGAAGTCTCGGTCCATCGAGGGATCTGGGCGACGAAGCTCTCTTGCTGGCTCCGAGGAGGGAAGTAGCATCAGACCCTTGTCCGACCCCACTCTTCCTCTCGGAGCTTCGGCGCAGGTGAGCTCAGCTCCCACATCAGCCTCGGAGCATTCGCTCTCAGTTTGCAGGAGATCTCTGGGCTCTTTGGTGCCAGAGGCTTCTTCGACTCGGGACCATGGCGCCTTCGAGGTGATGAGCATGCTGTCTTCTGAGACTGCTCCATCCTCGGCTCCATTGGCTCCTTCTGTCTCTGTGCCTGTGCCCAAAGCAGAAGCAGTTTGTACGAATGCCAGTCACCCGCTACCTGAGTTTTCATTTCCGAATTGAAGTTGAAGTCTTCTAAAGCTAAGTACCCCATTGAGGATCCTTTTTTCCTGCTCTAACCGGTGTCAGAAAAAGTTAACAATTGTCTCGCCTATGGGAAAGCAAATACCACACCGAGACTTCCATTCTTACTACGTCACCTGTTTAGGCCCAGACCACGATGTACCTCGCTGTTGCTTTTGTGCTTTGTTCAATGCCAGAACTATACGTCATCCGGCCCTTATTGTAGCTATTTTTGCTCTGTCTTCGATCTCCGATATGGCTTCAGTAAGCCATCCGACTACCAATCTTCCGAAAAAAATTAAGGATAAAGACAGAGACAGATTGCACTGGTCCAAAACTGCCGACGATGCTTCCACTAAGCTAGTCGTCAGTTCTCTGGTCCTCAGTGAGGTGCTTTCACAGTCCCTGATGACATGCTTCTGTGGATTCGCAGGCCACTAACGAGACCCTTTCGGTGTCTGGTATGCCACAAGACTCTTCTTCGACTGAGGATCCTGTGGATATCTCTACCTTGGATGGTTCGGGAGCCACTGAGCAGGCACTGGCTTCCAAGGAAGTTCTTCGCACTATCAATACTCATCATAAACCGACAACTTCTTTCGTGTTTTCAGTTCTTTTTAAAACTACCGAGTTTCTAAGGCCCAGGGTACGAACTACGCCTAAAAAAATGATGACCCAAGCTCAGATACCTGCTTTCATGCCTCAATCTCAGATGCTCAAAATGGCAGAAGACCTTATTATGCTTATTAGGGGAAGCCAGGCTACCCCTTCCAAAAGAAAAAGAGACTGGTCCCCAGTGGTTTTATCTGAACAGGAGTCGAATGACTCTGATACTTTTGAATATGAAGACATGCAACCCCTCTCTACTTATGAGGATTCTGATGCAGAGGAATCCATTCCTTCTGCCTCTCCACTCGAGGATTTTTCATTTGGTGAAACCCTACATACCTTAAGGGAGCATTTCCAATGGGAATGTCAGACTATTCTCAGTCAAAAGAGACTCAGGAATTCTTAGATTTACCACAGCACAGACCTTTAGCCATTCCTCCTGCCCTGGATGTTGTGGATGATGTTTTTATGGAATCCAGTTTGACTCCTGACACCCTTCTTCCTGCTCCCAGGAAACCCACAGAGTTCCCTGACTCTCAGAAAATCCTTTTCAGAAATCCTACTGCTGACCCAGAGGTCATCTCCCAAGGACCTAAAGGAATTAAAGCAACCTCAGCTAAGAATCCCACCCCCTCAGACAGGGATTCCCAAGCTTTAGACAGAAGGGGTAAAAAAGTATACACCTCTGCAACTCTTGCACTAAATTGTCAGTTACACATGCTGAAATATCAGCAGCATACCATGGAACTATTCAGACAAAAAATATATTTCTTTCCTGCTTATGCAGAAAATAAAGAATTACAAGAGCTTATGCATTCTGCAAGCCAAGTTAATAAACACGCCTTGCAATGTGGCTTTGATGCCCTAGAAGCATCTTGCAGGCAGCAGTCACGGTTGTGTCCTTAGAAGGCATGCTTGGCTTAAGGAACAGACCTTGCCAGACCATGTCAAATCAAAATTATTGGACGCTCTATTGACAAAGACAATTTGTTTGGCACCAAGGCAGAAGAGTTCTTAAAAATGATGGAAGAAAAAGCTAAATCTATGCAGACATTAAAGGACTTTTTACAGGTCCAGCCTTCGAGGTTCAGTAGTCCTTGCCCTTGCAAACACTGATCCTTTCTGACCCCCTCCAGGCCAGCTCAGCCCAGACCCAGGGGAAACAGCACCCCCAGACAGCAGTCCCAGGGAATGCAGAGATCTAAGCAATGGAGTTCCTCCACTTCAAAAATAGTGAGTGTTAAGCCACCCCCTTATGGTAAGAACTCAGAATGACTTCACACCTCCACCCCTTACATCTGCCCACCTGCTTGTGCCCCTTGGAGGAAAACTCTCCTTCCATGCAAACAACTGCCCTGTATTACTAACGACCGACGGGTCCTCAACATAGTGTCCCAGGGATACAAATTTTATTTCCAAACTCTGCCAACGCCAAAAGAGTTCCCAGATCTTCCTCCAAACCAGTGGGCAGAGTCCAAAAAGCAAGTCCAGTCCCTGCTCTCAATGGCAATTCAGCATGTTCTTGCAGACCAGATAGGCCAAGGTTTCTATTCCAGACTTTTCTTGGTACCCAGAAAAGAGGGCACCTGGCGCCCAATCCTAGATCTATCTATTCTAAACACCGTTCTGGTGATACCAAAATTCAAAATGCTCATGCTCCAGCAGCTTCTTCGTGTGCCTTCCAAGGATGCTTGCTTAGCCACCCTAGACCTAAAAGAGGCCTTACCTACACATCTCAATCAGGGAATCTTGCAGGAAATGTCTATGGTTCAGGGCAGGATCTTTGCACTTTCAGATATTCTTCGTGTTTCACTGTTGCAGTCATCACATTTGGGTTATCTGCCTGCAGGTAGCCCTCAGCCAGCCTGAATACAGAGTCTTTGGATTTCTGCATCGGATGCTGTCACTTCTTCCATGACGTGAGGTCGTCAGGGGTATAAAACATGCAGCCGATGCCATTACATCAGTCTTTCTTGCCATGTGGTGCCCGAAGCAGAAGCAGTTCCCAAGTGCCGGTCGGCCGACTCCTGAAATTTTCGATGTTAAGTTGTCAATCTCGCCTTCATTCTTGCTGGATGGTTCGGAGCCGATCCTCGGCTCCGACTCGGCACTTGCTAAGCTCGAGAGTCACTTTTACCAGCTCGAGGCAGCCCCATATCCCATGATGCAAGGCGGTAATTACCTAGATCTCGTTTGCTTCGCTGATGAGGTACTCCTTTTGCCAGCTCGTGGAAAGTAAATTGTTTTACAATTGTTAGACACCCCATTCCTAGTTTTTCTCTTATATATTAGTATAATTGTCATTTTTAGGTAGTTGTAGGGTCGCTAGTCTAGTTTTACTGTTTCCCTACTTGTTTTTATTTAGTCGGGCCTTCATTCCCTTCCCATCCCTTCCTGTCAGGGTGTGTGTGTGGGTTTATATTTTCCCCTTTTAAGTTAAAATTTCTGAGTCTGGGACTGTGTGAGTTGGGTGTGTGTGTACTCACTATGTCCAAGGAACAGAGGGTCTCAGGCTTCAAGAAGTGTGACTCGTGCTGTCAGAAGATGTCTCTGACAGACGGTCACACTTCTTGTATCTACTGCCTGGGACCTCTCCACCTGCAGGACTCCTGTGCTATCTGTCACTCTTTCAGCCAGAGAGTCCTGCAGGAAAGGAGAAATAAATTAATCTTGAGAGGACTTCTTAAACCGGAGGGCTCCCCGGCCAAGTCTGCTTCAGGCAAGCCCTCTAAGACCTCCAAGGCCCAGGCTTCTGCTTCTAAGCCTCCGGCCTTGGGTCCGACTCCTTTGGAGTCGAGATCGGCTCCGGCTGGAGCCGATCTAATTTTGACTAAATCTTCAGCACCGATGGCTATCGGTGCCGATACTTTAACTGCCACATTGGTGTCGGCTCCGACCGGCTCCGATCACCATGTGACTAAGGCTTCGGTATCGGTGCCGACCGGCTCCGATACCATTATTTCCTTGCCTGTATCGGCTCCGGCCGGAGCCGATACATCCTTGACCAGACTTGGAGCCGAGAAGTTGTCGGCTCCGTCTGGAACCGAGGGTTCTTCGGCTCCGATGGTTCCGTCGAGGAAGAGGTCCAGGTCTCCCTCTTTGGAGCCGATACTGTCAGCTCCGGCCTCTCCTCTTCTTTCGGAGCGGAGCCATCGGAGCCAATCATCTAGGTCTTCCAGGCTCTCAGACCATGATTTGGAGAGAGTGGTAAGCAGATTGTTAAAATCACAGGCACTAGCCCAAATGCTTCATAGTCCGTCTCAACAGACGACTATTAGTCCACACCCTCTTCAAGTTCCTCCTTCGACTCTCCTCCAGAGCTCGGAGCCGGAGTCTATGGGAATAGTTACTGCTATGGCTGCGGGGAAGATACCTCCCCTTTCTGCTCCTTCAGCTTCTACTCTTATCTCCTCCTCGAGACCTTCCTTGGAGGGATCCGGTGGTCGGGCTTCCCTGGTCTGCTCCGAGGGGGTGAGTGGCATCGGACCCTTGTCCGACCCTGCTCTTCCCCTCGGGGCTTTGGCCTTGGTGAGCTCGGCCCCGACATCTGCCTCTGAGCCTTCCCTTTCGGTGGGCCCAGGAGTCCCTGTTTCTTCGGAGCGGGGTCTCTCGGATCTCCCTGGCAGGGGAGCCTTCGAGGTGATGAGGAGTGTGCTGGCCCCTGGGCTCAGTCAGCAGTCTATCCCCTTAGCTCCTCCCCCTACGGTGCCTGTAGATGTCTCTTCCCACTCTCTTGCTCCCGGACCGAGAGATCCACCGCCTCAGGTTTCCCCACTGGGAAGAACCCCCTCTTCCGAGGATTATCCTGATCCATCAGGAGATCCTCCGCATAAGAGGACCTGTAAGAGGAAGCACCTAGACTCCCCTGAGTCTACTACTTCAGATACCGACTTAGATGAGTCGGAGGGGTCCCCAAGATCCCCCTCTGAGGATGTCTCTTTTTCAGACATCCTAGAACTCCTAAAACAGAGGGGAAACTGACCCTCCATTAATCCCTCCGAGGATGAGTCGGTATACCTAGAGGCATTCCGATCTCGACCCTCCACCTCCTGGATGTCATCGCCTTTCGACCCCCTCATGGAGGTGATAGCTCGGAAGGCGTGGGCATCTCCTGATTCCGTAGAACCAGTTCCCAGGAGACCTTCTAAATTTATTACAGCCCCTTCCGAGAAACAATTTCTTACAAAAGGTGTCCCTGTTGATGCCATGGTGGTGGCGGCCACCACCAAGAAGGAACTTGCAGATCCTTCCGTACCAGTCCATCCTCCTAACAAGGATTCTAGGACCATGGACAGGTATGGTAAGCAGATGTTTTCCTCAGCGACCTTTGCCATGCGTTCGCTGAATTATTTATGTCACTTCACCAGACTTCAAAGGGACATCCTTAAAGAATTAGGTGAAGTAGTACAGGATCCTACAGCTGTAGGGGCTCAGGACAAGATAGCTTCTCAGCTAGGAATCCTTAACTCCATTGCCAGCTCCTCCATGCGGCTGATTTCGTATGCAGCAGATGGAGCGAGTAAAGCTGCAGGGACAGGAGTGGCTCTTAGATGTCAGTCCTGGATGCGGCTCTGTAATTTTGCAGATCCCTTTAAGGCATCCTTCACAAACTCTCCCTTCGATGGATCAACATTGTTTGGTCCTCAGGTGAAGGATACGTTGACCAGGTGTGAGCAAGACGGCAAGACTCTTTCTGCCATAGGAGTCCGTTTTTCCACCCCTTCTAGGCCTTACCCTAAAGGACAGAAGGGCGGAAAGATGTGGTTCCGTAAATCTCAGGGAGTCACGCCGACACACGTGGTCAGTTTACCCCTAGGGGCAGAGGGGTAATAATAACAGACGCCCTAGGGGCAGAGGGGGTCCGCAAAACCAGGGAAGCAGAGAGCCTCTCTCTGACAAGCCCTTCCAGCATCCCTGAGGTGTTGCCCGACTGTCCATCCTTGGAGGCAGTCGGGGGAAGATTATCGCTGTACCCAGAAGCCTGGCTTTCCCTTTCACAAGACAAATGGGTACAGTCGATCATATCTGAGGGTTACAAGATTCCTTTCGAGGAAAGTCCCTTCACTCACAAAAATTCCCTTCCAGATGTTCCACCCAGTCTAAGGGAAATCGCAAAATTAGAAGTATCAAAGCTTCTACACAAAAGGGCCATTCAGCCAGTTCCAACAGACCATTCAGAGCCCGGAATCTACTCAAGGTTCTTTTTGGTTCCCAAAAAGACGGGAGATTGGAAACCAATATTGGACCTCAGCAGACTCAACAAGTCTGTGAAAAAGACAAGATTTCGGATGGTCACACTTCAATCGATTTTGCCCTTCTTGGGCAAAGACAACTGGATGTGCTCAATAGACCTTCATGATGCGTACTATCACATAAAATTCCACAGACGCTCCAGAAGGTTTCTCCGCTTTCGGCTGGGGTCCAGTCATTTTCAATTCAGAGCTCTGCCCTTTGGTCTCACTACAGCCCCCAGAGTGTTCACCAAATGCATGGCAGTGGTCACGGCTCACCTGAGACGTCAAGGATTCCAGGTGTTTCCGTATCTCGACGACTGGCTCCTCTCAGCCACCACCAGGCATCAACTTCTCCAAGCCAGGGATTACATCCTAAATCTCTGCACTCAATTAGGAATTTCGATCAACTACGAAAAATCCTCCTTATTGCCCTGCCAGTCTATTACTTTTATAGGCGCAAATTTAGACACTGTTCGGATGTCAGCAAACCTCACAAGCCAGAGAATCCTAGATATCCAAAACCATGTGAGGATCATCCTTGCCAGCAAAAAGGTGCAAGCCAGACTGGTCCTAAAAGTATTGGGCCTCATGGCAGCTGCCATTACTCTTCTTCCTTTGGCCCGCTTTTACATGTGTCTCCTTCAATGGATGTTGTTCACCCAATGGTCCTACCAACAACTTCCCATGCGTCACCAAATTCTGGTGACACAAACTTGCAAAAACCACCTATCCTGGTGGATATCTTCTCCCCAGGTTCATCAGGGCAGACCCTTTGTTTCCCCGGCCCCGGTAGCCACAGTCACTACGGACGCCTCCCTGATCGGGTGGGGGGGTCATTATCAGGGCAGGATGGTTCATGGGACATGGCAACCGTTCGAATACCACCTGCACATAAATGTCCTAGAGATGAGAGCAGTGCTGTTAACGTTGCAAGCCCTCAACGACTTTCTTCCCTTGGGAACAATTGCAGTTCACACGGACAACATGTCCGTAGTGTGGTACATCAACAAGCAGGGCGGAACCAAGTCCTACCCCTTGTGTCGAGAGGCTCTCAGACTTTGGCAATGGGCGATCTCCTCTCATCGGTTTCTGGTATCAACGCATATCCCTGGGAAAACCAACATTTTAGCGGACAGATTGAGCAGAGCTATACTCATGCCTCACGAGTGGTCTCTCAAACAATCTATAGTGGAGGAGATTTTTCAGAAGTGGGGCCACCCATGTTGCGATCTTTTTGCTACTCCCCAAAACAGCAAATGCCCAGCCTTCTTCTCTCTTCCGGGCCATCCCCCCAGAGTCGCTCTTACCCAAGATTGGCCCCAGGGACTTCTTTATGCTTTTCCTCCCTTTCCATTGATACCACAGGTACTCCAGAAAGCTACCGTTTTGAGAGCCAAAATGATTCTCATTGCCCCGTATTGGCCTCAACAAATTTGGTTTCCGTTCCTCCATCATCACCTTTTGGTGCAGCCGTGGCATCTGGACCCAGTGCCAGATCTTCTGATCCACCAATTGGGTCAGCTGCATCGGTCCATTCCTTCTCTCAACCTCACAGCTTGGTTGCTCCACTTCCTTCCTTAGCCAGGCTTCCTATGATCTCTAACCCTGTTAGGGATATCATAGTGGCTTCCCTTAAATCCTCTACTAGAAGGATTTACACTAGCAAGTGGAAACGCTTCTCCCTTTGGGCGAAATCAAGGAACATAGATCCTTTTACTGCCCCTGTTCATGCAGATTTGGATTTTCTAGCGGAAATCTTTCATTCGGGTTCTTCATCTTCCACGGTCAAAGTTCAGTTGGCTGCGATCTCGAACTTTCATGTGGGGTTTGCAGATTACAACATTATGTCCCACAAGCTTTGTAGAGCTTTTCTGAAAGGAGTTTTTCTCCTCAAACCTCCTGTCAGGAGTCCTCCTCCTCAATGGGACCTAAATCTAGTGCTGACATCCTTAATTCTTCCTCCCTTTGAGCCAGCTGCTTCATGCTCACTAAAGTTTCTTTCGTGGAAAACACTCTTCCTTGTCGCTATTACCTCGGCTAGGAGAGTGTCAGAACTTCATGCCCTCTCTGTTCGTCCCCCATATTTGGTCTTCCACAAGGACAGAGTATCCTTGAGAACTAATCCATCCTTTTGCCCAAGGTTGCTTCAAAACAAATTTAAACCAATCTATTGATCTCCCTGTATTTTTTCCTAATTACTCCAACAGATCGGAACAAAAATTACATTATCTTGATGTTCACCGCCAACTCAGATATTATTTGGACAGAACAAATCAATTCAGAAAGTCTGATCAGCTCTTTCTTTCTTATGCTGAAAATAAGAAAGGCCTCCCTGTTTCCAAAGTGACCTTGTCTAGATGGCTATCTTCCACCATTTCCGAAATTTATCAACTTAGGGGCAAACAGCTGTGCTGAAAACCAAAGGCACATTCCACTAGAGGCTTAGCCACTTCTACAGCCTTTCAGGCTAGGCTACCCTTAGATACTATTTGTGCAGCAGCCACTTGGGCCACTCCTCATACCTTTGTTTCTCATTACAAATTGGATTTGGCCTCCAGGGATAGAGCCAGTTTTGGTTCCACGGTTCTCAAGAGTCTGTTCCATTGAGCCACCCAGGATAGAGGTGCTAGGGACGCGGTCCCATCCAGCAAGAATGAAGGCGAGATTGACAACTTAACATTTAGAAGTTATGTACCTACCATAACGTTCCATGTTAGTTGTCTTCTCTCGCCTTCTTTCTTGCGACCCTCCCTCCTGCCCCCTTGCCTGGACAGACCTTGATCTCCCTTGGCTCTGGAAGATTTTATTTCTTTGGGCACCAGTTAGTTCGAGTTTAGTTATCTGGTTCCCCTTACAACCTTTTTAGGCTTATTCTCTTCTTTCCTTAGTGGAAAGTTTGTTATGCTAGGTAGGTCTCCCTCTAGGTACCAAACGAGATCTGGGTAATTACCGCCTTGCATCATGGGTTATGGGGCTGCCTCGAGCTGGTAAAAGTGACTCTCAAGCTTAGCAAGTGCCGAGTCGGAGCCGAGGATCGGCTCCGAACCATCCAGCAAGAAAGAAGGCGAGAGAAGACAACTAACATGGAACGTTATGGTAGGTACATAACTTCTAATTTTTGAGTTTCAGACCTGAAGTTTTCAAAAAGATAAGTACCCCGTTGGGGATCCTTTTTTCTTGGTCAAACCGATGTCAGAAAAAATTAACAATTGTCTTGCCTGTGGAAAGCAAATACCTCATAGAGATTTTCATTCTTACTACGTCACCTGTTTAGGCCCAGACCACGAAGTCCCACTCTGTCAGTTTTGTGCTTTGTTCAATGCCCAAACTATTCGTCATCGGGCTATTTTTGTAGCTAAATACTTTCGTTCTCGATCTCCGGACTCCGAAGTGGCTTCCTTAAGCCATCCGACTACCAATCTTTCAAAAAAATGCAAGGATAAAGGCAGAGACAGACCACTTAGGTCCAAAACTGCTGACGGTACCATTAAGCTAGTCGCCAGTCTGCCAGTACTCAGGCGCTTTCACAGCCCCTGATACCCTCTGCTACTGATTCGTAGGCCTCTACTGAGACCCATTTGGAGTCTGGTATGCCGCGAGATGCTTCTTCAACTATGGAACATACGAATGTCTCTACCTTGGATGGGTACACGGAGCCACTGTGTGGGCACCAGCTTCTGAGGGTGTATTCAGGCCTACCGATTTTCATATTAAACCAATGACTTAATTTCAAGCTAAAAATTCCAAATTCCTCAGGCCTAAAGCTCGCGCTAAGCCTAGAAAACAGACGACCAAAGTGCATTCTCAGGCCCATATGCCTCAAAAGTAAATGATTAGAATGGCTGAAGACCTTAGGGGAAGCCAGGCTTCCCCCCTCTAAGAGACCTAGAACTGATTTTCTTTCTAATTCTTCTGAGGAGGAATCTGATATCTCTACTCCTTCTGACTAAAACGATTTACCCTTATCTGCTTATGAGGATTCTGATGCTGAGGATTCCATTCTCTCTGCTTCCCCTCCAGAAGATTTTTCTTTTGGTGAAACCTTGCATACCCTTAGG
The DNA here is from genome assembly GCF_019279795.1 of Protopterus annectens. Lineage (NCBI taxonomy): Eukaryota > Metazoa > Chordata > Ceratodontiformes > Protopteridae > Protopterus > Protopterus annectens. The sequence continues at coordinate 478,255,624 of NC_056731.1, forward strand.
GAGCATTTCCACTGGGAAACCCAGGACTTTTCACAGTCCAAAAAGAGACTTAGGGAATTTTTAAACTTGCCTCAACACAGGCATCTAGCTATCCCTCCTGTTCTGGAGATTGTAGATTATGTTTTCTTGGAATCCAGCCTTACCCCAGACACTTTGCCTCCTGCTCCCAGGAAACCTGACAAGCACTACAGAGTACCTGACTCTCACAAATTCCTATTCAAGAATCCTACTGTGGATTTCCCAAGGACCAAAAGGCATTAAGGCTACAACTGCCAAAAATCCAACCCCTTCTGATAGGGATTCTAAAGCTTTAGACAGATGGGGTAAGAATGTATATACTTCCGCTACTTTGGCCATTAGGGCTTTAAATTGCCAGTTTCATATGTTAAAGTATCAGCAGCATATTATGGGATTAATTAAATAGAAAATTATGTTGATTCCTGACTGTGCTGAACACAAAGATTTACAAGAGTTAATGCATTCTGCTGACCATAATTTGCAATGTGGTTTTGATGCTTTAGAAGAATCTTGCAGGGCTGCTGTTACTGGGTTTGTATTTAGAAGGCATGCTTTGCTTAAGGAACAAAACTTGCCTGATCATGTTAAAGCTAAATTGCTGGCTGCACCTTTTTGGCAACAAAGCAGAAGTCCTCAAAAGGATGGAGGAAAAAGCTAAATTTATGCAAACTGTTAAAGATTTCTTACAAGCACAGCCACCTAGATTCAGTAGACATTGGCCTTCAAAGAACTGGTCCTTTCCAGTCCCTTCCAGGCCTTCTCAGTCCAAACCCAGGAGCAGCAGACCACCAAGACTTCAGTCTCAGGCTATGCACAGATCTAAGCAGTGGGGCCCCCCACTTCCAAAACTGTAAGCCGCCCTCCTATGGAAAAAATGACACAATGACTTATCCTTAACTCTTCCAAGCCTTGCTCAACTACTTGCTCCCTTAGGAGGAAAGCTCACCTTGCATGCAAAAAACTGGGAACTCATTACCCAGGACAAATGGGTTTAAATATAGTTTCCCTGGGATACAGATTCCACTTCCACTCACTCCCATCCCCAAGTGGATGGCCAGACCTCCCCCCAAACCAGTGGGTGGAGGCCCAAAAACAAGTACTCTCTCTCCTCAGTATCAGGGCTATTCAACCTGTCCCAGCAGAACAAAGGGGACAAGGTTTTTATTCAAGACTGTTCCTGGTTCCCAGAAAAGAGAACTCCTGGCGTCCTATCCTGGACGTTTCTGGTGGTTCCAAAATTCAGAATTCTAACTCTTCAACATCTTTTTCCTATACTAGGCACGGATGTCTGGCTGGCAACTCTAGACTTAAAAGAAGCTTACCTGCACATCCCAATAAAGGAATCCTGCAGAAAATACCTACGCTTCAGGGCAGGCTCCATGCACTATCAGTTCTCTGCGCTTCCCTTTAGCGTATCTACTGCGCCCAGGGTATTTGCATTTTGCAGGCAGAGAAATATTCAGATTTACCCATACTTGGACGATTGCCTGATTCAGGCAGAGAGTCAGGACTTGCTATTACAACACTTGGTATTTGTAAAGAGACTTCTAACTTCTCTAGGGTACACCATCAAGAAGAAGAAATCACACCTATTACCCTGCCAGCATATTGTATTCCTGAGAGCAAGCTTGAACGCAACTTTCCAGATGGCATTCCTCACTCCAGAGAAACGAGTTCATTTGACAACCTACTTCAAACCACTGGCCACAAAACCCAGCTATCTGCAAGGAAAATCCTGCAAGCCCTGGGATTCATGGCCTGTTGCATTCTGTTAATTCCATATGCAAGACTGCATATGAGGAAACTTCAGTGGTATCTAAAAAGTCTATGGTGTCAACATTCTCAGGACCTGGAAACAATGATTCCTATCATTCCTTGTCTAAGGGCAGAGTTCCTTTGGTGGCAGAGGCCTGCTACCACAACAAGGGACTCACTTTCACTCTACCCCCCTGCCACCCAAACCCTAACAACAGACGCATCATATTATGCATGGGGGGCTCACATGACAGGGCAGTGCATTCAGGGCAAATGGAACCCAAAACAGATGCACCTGCATATCAATCAAAAAGAAATGTTAGCTGTACAAAAAGCTCTGACAGCCTTCAAAGACCTTATTCTTCCAGGACAACTATTGGTAAAGACAGACAACACCACAGTTATATGGTACATAAACAAGCAGGAGGGAACCCATTCCTAGCCATGGCTCTGTGGAACACAGCCTTGAGCTACCAAGTGAACCTACAAGCTCAATTCCTGCCAGGCAAGCTAAATTCTCTGGCAGACGACTTAAGCAGAAATCTCATGGACCCACACGAACGGAAACTGGAACCCAAAATATTCAAGCACTTGAGGAGCAAATGGGGAACACCAGAGGTAGACCTGTTTGCCTTCCCTCGGAACTACCAATTGAACATATTCTGCACCAGAACTCCCCACAGTCAAGCTTGGAAAGTGGATGCCCTGTCCTGGGAAAACCTCTCAGTTTATGCCTTTCCCCCTCTGCCTCTCCTCCCGAAGGTTCTACTAAAGATCAAACAGGACAAGCCAAGGGCAATACTGATTGCACCAGACTGGCCACGCCAGCACTGTGGTACCCCCTTTTGTGCAGTCTGAGAGTGTTACAACCTTGGCACCTGCATCAGACCCCTTCCCTGCTGTCCCAGCAGGTGGACCAGATTCTGCACCCTCAGCTTCAAACCCTCAACCTTGCAGCCTGGCTAATTCCCTGAGCTCACCTCCAGCAACCCTCAGTAAGCAGGTGCTGGATGTCATTCTTGAGGCAAGGAGGCCTAGTACTAGAAAATCCTATTCAGAAAAGTTGAAAAGATACTGTTCCTGGAGCCAGGCTCAGGGGATGGGCACAATGGTGCCCAGCTTACCTCATATTCTAGATTATTTAACAGAAATGCTCCACAAGGGCATGTCCTTCTCTTCAGTTAAGATTCATGCCTCTGCCATATCAGCACATTTTAATACTGAGCCACCCCTCTTCTCTCATCCCCTGCTAAAACAATTCCTTAGAAAATGTAAGCCCACCCCCCCACCCCCAGGAGAGCTCCCACCCCCAGGAGAGCTCCCACTCCCCCACCCCCAGGAGAGCTCCCACTCCCCCACCCCCAGGAGAGCTCCCACTCCAGCCTGGGACCTTAACGTTGTATTGGAAAAATTCACTCTTCCCTCCTTTGAACCAGCTGCTACAGCAGAGTTGAAATTCCTTTCTTGGAAAACAGCTTTACTTCTAGCCATCACTTCAGAAAAAAGAGTGTCTGAACTGCAGGCCCTCATGGCAGTGGAACCCTTCATTCATTCATTCATTTATTTATTTATTTATTTGCAGTTGTTTAACCAGGATAGTCCATTGGGCCTGAAGAACCCGTTTTCAATGGAGTCCTGGGGAGAAAAGCTCCTCATACAGATTACACAAAGGTTAATATACAAACATAGATTACATGAAGATTACAGAGGTAAACAAACTAAGATTAATATACACACATAGAATGCATGAAGACTACAGAGGTAAAACAGACTGATCAAAAGTATTTCAATCAAAGTTAATAATAATATTTTTTTTTTTTTTTTTTTTTTTTTTTATCTTCCATGCGGATAGGGTTTCCCTCAGGACTAAGCCATCCTTTATGCCGAAGGTGGTGTCTAGTGTGGCTCTAAACCAGTCAATTCATTTGCCTACTTTTTCCCCTAATCCTCAGAATAAAGGGGAAATGATACTGCATTCCCTGGATGTACACAGACAGCTTAGATTCTATTTGGATAGGACTAATCCTCTCAGAAAATCCGACCAGCTGCTAGTTAGCATTGCTGCCGGGGCAAAGGGGAAGGCCATTTCAAACCAAACCATTTCCAAATGGATAGCACAATGCATCCATTTCTGCTATAAACACCATGGAAAACCTACCCCACAGGGGATAAGAACACATTCCACCAGGGCTGCATCTACCTCTACTGCATTTCTCAGAGGAGTCCCTACCAGGGACATCCTGCAAGCTGCAACCTGGAGCTCTGTACATACTTTCACCAAGCATTACCACCTGCCTATCTCTTCTAAATCCAGAGCTGGATTTGCCACAGCAGTCCTTCAGGGCCTTATTGCTAGCCCTAATGCTCTTTAACTACCTCCACCCTTCCATAGCTTTGGGAGTCAACCCAAATGTAATGACTGCAACAGTGAAACACGAAGAACATAGTACAGTTGTGTACACTTACCATAAGTGTAGATGTTCGAGTGTATTCACTGTTGCAAGTCCTGGTTACCCTCCCTCCATCCCCCTGACTTCTCTTGACTTTTACCTTTCCTCTTTGTTTGGCATATACTATATCATGTGTATTTGCTTTTTGTTGGGGGTGTTCCATACCATATAATTGCTTCCTGTTGTGGGGGCACTTGACATCTGGGGCAAGAAAAACTGATGTAATGGCGTCGGCTGCATGTTTTATACCCCTGACGACCAAGACGTCATGGAAGAAGTGACAGCATCTTGATGCAGAAATCCGAAGACTCTGCTGTTCAGGCCAGCTGAGGGCTACCTGCAGGCAGATAACCCAAATGTGATGACTGCAACAGTGAATGGTAAGTGTGCACAATTGTACTTTCTCTGCGCTTCCCTTTGGCTTATCTACTGCTTCCAGAGTTTTCACAAAATGCCTGGCTGAAATATTCAGATTTACTCCTACTTAGACGATTGCCTGATTCAGGCAGACAGGAAAAGTTGTTACAGCACCTGACCTTTGTAAAGGACCTACTGACCTCCCTGGGGTATACTGTCAGTGAAAAGAAATCAAAACTAGTTCCCACACAAAAAATTGTATTCTCGGGAGCAAGCCTGGACACAGCATCCCTGATGGCATTCCTTACTCCAGAAAAACAAGCCTACCTAACAGACTACTTCTCTCAACTAGCCACCAGAACCCAGTTACCTGGAAGGAAAATCCTGCAAGCTCTGGGGTTCATGGCCTCCTTCATTCTACTCATTCCATATGCCAGACTGCATATGAGGAAACTACAGTGGTACCTAAAAAGCCTTGGTGTCAACAGTCTCAAGACCTGGAAACTATCATACCAATGATACCCTGTCTAAGGAAAGATTTTCTTTGGTGGGCAGCAGCAGGCAACCACAACAAGGGACTTCCCTTCTCGCAACCCCACACCACCCAGACCCTCACCACAGATGCATCAGACTATGCCTGGAGTGCACACCTGGACGGCATGTTCATTCAGGGCCATTGGAGCCCAAGTCAAATACATCTGCACATCAACCAAAAAGAGCTGCTAGCTGTTCAGCATGCCCTGACAGCTTTCAGACCCCTACTCTCTCCGGGACCTCTAGTGATCAAAACAAACAACACCACAGTGATGTGGTATATCAACAAGCAGGGAGGGACTCACACTTATCCTCTCTGCAGGCTTGCCATGACCCTTTGGCACACGGCCTCAGCTATGCAGATTCACCTGCTAGCACAATTCCTCCCAGGCTCCCTAAACTCTCTGGCAGACAACTTAAGCAGAAACCTGCTAGACCCACACGAGTGGCAGCTAGACCACAGAAACCTGCTAGACCCACACGAGTGGCAGATAGACCACAGAACTTTCACCCTTGTAACCCAGAAATGTGGCACCCCAAGGGTGGACCTCTTTGCTTCCCACTCCAATCATCAGCTCAGCAATTTCTGCACCAGGAAGCCTCACAGCAAGGCCTGGGAAGTGGATGCTCTATCCTTCCAATGGGTAAACCTCTCTGTCTATGCATTTCCCCCTCTACCCACTCATTTCAAGGGTACTGCTCAAAATAAGGGAGGAAAAACCCAGGGCAATCCTGATTGCCCCAGACTGGCCATGCCAGCACTGGTACCCACTACTGCGCAGCCTGCCACCCCTGCCTCCATGGCACCTACCTCAGATCCCAACACTCCTGTCCCAGAAGGATGGAGAATTCATGCATCCTGAATTGAAGACCCTCAGCCTGGCAACCTGTCTTATTCCCTGACCTCTCCTCAAGCTGCCAGCCTAAGCAAACAAGTCCTAGATGTTATACGTGAGGTCAGACTCCCCAGCACTAGAAAATCCTATGCTGACAAGTGGAAAAGGTTTTGCACCTGGATCCAGGCTAAGGGAGCTGAAACAGCACAGCCCTCCCTACCTCTCATCCTGGATTACTTAGCAGACCTACTACAAAGGGGTCTATCCCTTCTCTGCCATATCTGCTTACTACAGCACAGAGCCACCTCTCTTCTCACACCCTCTCATCAAACAGTTCCTAAGAGGGGCTAATAGAAGATAGGAAGGTGCTAATGCTTAGTGAAGGAATGAACAGAAGTCCATGTTGCAGCCTCCAGGATGTCCCTGGTGGGAACCCCTCTGAGAAAAGCTGCAGAGGTGGAGGTTGCCCTGGTGGAATGCTTCCAGGAAATGCACAGGAAACCGCCCCCAAAGGGGGTCTGGATGCATTCCACCAGGGCAACCTCCACCTCTGCAGCTTTTCTCAGAGGGGTCCCCACCAGGGACATCCTGGAGGCTGCAACATGGACTTCTGTTCATTCACAACTTAAGGCCACCCAGGAGAGCTCCTACTCTAGCTTAGGACCATAACTTTGTGTTGGAAAAGCTCACCCTACCCCCCTTTGATCCTACAGCTTCAGCAGAGTTAAAATTCCTCTCTTGGAAAACAGCCTTGCTTCTGGCCATCACTTCAGCTAGAAGAGTTTCAGAGCTATAAGCACTCATGGCTGTAGAGCCCTTCATCATTTTCAATGCTAACAGGGTCTCCCTCAGGACTATAACCCATCACTCATGCCTAAAGTGGTGCCCAGTGTGGCTCTAAACCAATCCATTCATTTGCCCACCTTTTTCTCTAATCCACAAAACAAGGGGAAAAGGATTCTGTACTCTCTAGATCTGCACAAACAGCTCAGATTCTGACTGGATAGGAGTAAATCTTTTAGAAAAACTGGCCAATTGCTAGTCAGCTTTGCAGCAGGGGCAGTGGGCAAGGCCATATCCAAACAAACAATATCCAAATGGATAGCACACTGCATCCATTTCTGCTATAAACAGCAAAGGAAACTACCCCCAAAGGGGGTCTGGATGCATTCCACCAGGGCAACCACCACCTCTGCAGCTTTTCTCAGAGGGGTCCCCACCAGGGACATTCTTGAGGCTGCAACATGGACTTCTGTTCATTCTTTCACTAAGCATTAGCACCTTCCTATCTTCTCCACATCCAGGGCAGGCTTTGCCACTGCAATCTTTCAGGGCATCCTAGGCAGCCTCCAGTCGTTTTGACTGCCTCCTTCCTTTTCTTCAACTTTGAGAATCAACCCAAGTGTGATGACTGCAACAGTGAAACACTAAGAATATAGTACAGTTGTGTACCCTTACCATAAATGTAGATGTTCGAGTGCATTCACTGTTGCAGTCCTGGTTTCCTACCCTCCATCTCCCCTTGTCTCTCTCTCTCTCTCTCACTCTCCTTACAGGGAATTTTTAGTATTTGCTTTCTACTGGTGGTGGTCTTCCACCATAACCTAGCTCCCTATTTGGGGGCTCCTGACAGTTGGGGCAAGAAAAAATGGTGTAATGGCGTTTGCCGCCTGATTTTATACCACTGACGACCTGACGTCAGTCCTGGAGTGACAGCAACCGAAGCAGAAATACTAAGCCTCTGGTATTCAGGCCGACTGAAGGCTCCCCCTGGCAGGATAATCCAAGTGTGATGACTGCAACAGTGAATACACTAGAACATCTACATTTATGGTAAGTGTACACAACTGTACTTTATTCTTATGATTTGCGTAAACAGACACTTCCAGGTGGGCCAGAGGACATTCAACCATGTTGCCTTCCAAGCTAAATTGCCTTTAGATTCAATCTGTGCAGCAGCATGGGCAAATCCTCATAGCTTTACCTCTCATTAAAAAGTGGATGTGGTCTCCTGGAGCAGGGCATCCTTTGGTTACACGGTCCTGAAGAGTTTGTTCCAGTGAGCCACCCAAGAACCAGGTGCTGGGGACACGGTCCCAACCAGCAAGAACAAAGGTGAGATGGGGCAACATAACATAAAGAAGTTATGTACCTACCATAACGTTCCATGTTTGTTGTTCTTCATCTCGCCTTCCTTCTTGCGTTCCCCCCCCTCCTTCCCCCTTCCTGGAGGTTCGAGAGGAGATCTTTTATTGGTTACACTGGCTGAGTTTCCTGATGACATACCAGGTTAGTTAACCATGCTTGTTTTTCCTCTTTCCTTCCTATCTTAAATGTATAAGAGCTTAGTAAAAATTTTTTTTTTTTTTTACTATGTATGTCTAGTGTGGGCTATTACAAACGAGATCTGGGTAGCTCCCGCTAGAAATGTTGGGATAGGGGTTAGCCTCGGGCCAGTAAAAGCTCTGGAGCTATAGTAAATTGGCCGAGTCAGAGCCGAGGATTGGCTCCAAACCCAACCAGCAAGAAGGAAGGCGAGATGGACAACAGACATAGAACGTTATGGAAGGTACATAACTTCTTTTTTGCTGGAGAAACCAGTGGGGAAGTTGCAAGGTATAAAGAAGAGACCATAGACATTTGTAATAAAAACGGGTATGTCAGAGTGAAAGGAAGATGATGAGCCCTTATTGTTACTTGTAATATGGTAACAGGAAAATTGAGACCAGTTAATGTATCAGTCAGGAGTTGCAGAGGGAGGGTCTCAAAACTGTCTTGAAGAAAATCTGCAGTATAGTAAGAACCAGCTGAGAAGGCCATTGTGGAACCTAGAGGTATATGGACTGTTAAAGAGTTCATCATACTAAAAGTTGCATTTATTCAAATGAAAATGTCTTTTGAATATATAAGAGCTTTATTTAGTATAAAAAGCTCATAACATGCTTAGTATAAAGTTAATTCAAAAACAGCCGTGTGATGTAATGCATGCTACCTCAGTAAATGTGTATAAAATAGTAATACGGGGATGTTACATATGTAGTATAGATCTTTTACTGTTCTAATGGATAGAGTATTTACAGGTTTGTTCTGGAAAGTCTCACTGAATTGACACCTTGTGGAGGTGGTTAGTCACATCCCAACTGTTTCTGTTGTATACTGAGCAATCTGAGTACAAGAATGGATAATTTAAGTTGTAGAAGCATCCAAAGATTGCATTTCCTTGCACATCAACTGGAACATAAGGAACATAGCTTATTTACTATGATAATTTTGTTTCCAACTTGAAGTTGTATACAAAATAATACTTTTAGTCAGCAATGGATGTATAATGCTAATTATGTCATTATTTTTTTCTCTGTTTAGGAATACTACCTCCTCATCATAGCTCTCATGCACTTGTAACTGGTTATCGAAAAGATCAGTATAAAGATTTGCTCCATGCTGTCCAGCTCATACATTTTGTTCAAGATACCACTCCACAGATAGAGGTGTACCTCCGAATGTACCAGTTGGAGTCTGGAAGGCTGCCAGGAAAAACATCAAATCCTCTTGTTAGTGATTATTTTTTCCTCTTTTGTCTTGTGTTGTTGCTATGTTTTATGCATCTCAGGTGAAGTTTTAAAAATGTAAATTTTGATGGGCAGACATCTACTGTTTTTATTCATTTTTGCCAGCTCGTTTATTAAGTTGACTGTGTGAAAACTTACAGATTCTAATCACCCAATTTTTTTTTACTATGGTGAAGGGTGATATTGCAATTTTTTAGCCTGCTGGTACAGAGACAAGGTATCTGTCTCTGCTGCTGACAGCCCAAGTTCAAGTAGCTGCTCAGGCATCCATGCGCTGACTTCTGGAAGGAGGAGTAAGCAGTCAAGCACCTATTCACTTTTCCTCAAGGGAAGTGCGAGTTGTGGAAATCCCACAATAGTGACACCTAGTGGTAGCTGGGAGTCAGTTCATCCCAAAGGCACATGCTGTTGGAGAAACATGAACAGGAATTCCATCAGAGTGTGCAAGGGAGCTTGCATGCTTACACCCTGCTTGATTCCACTGCATCCCTAGTGCATGCCAGTCATCAAAATATGACTGGGCACACCAAAACTACAGTCAGAGCCTGAGCCATACAGAATGATTACTCAACACTGCTTTACACATACCAGTACCAGCAATGATAATGTCTGTATGGAGCAGAAAATGAATATGTCAGTGCATTGGGTTAGTAGGCTAGATGGTCAGGTGAAGAGGGCTCAAAAAGAATATTTAAAACTGTGGCACTGCACTTAGTAGTCTGATACCTGATAACTTTGTTCAACACATAGCTGATTGTATTTATTTAGCTTTTAAGTGGATCATTTGAAAGAGAAATGTATTTTGTGGGAGCTGTCTGTGCCTGATTAATCGATAGTATTTTAGGTTGCTTCGTGTCCTACATTTTAAAATTCTCGGTCATGTATACATTGCTGATGTGTTATTATAATGTGGAATCTTGATTTTCTGTGACTTTGAGTGTAAGCTTTGAAAGGTTTCAGCAAGTGTGTATATACTGCTTTCAAATTTGCCATCAAAACTGTCAGACAACTGCACTCCCACTAAACCAAACCCATCATCACCATGCTACTGCACCATCCATGATAAGATCTTCATTTACATGCGCAAGTAGTAAAACAAAATGTTTGTCTGTTTGTAGGCAGAATGTATTTGGGAACACTACATGTACTCTAGTTTCAAGCACTCAAAAAACGTCGTCTCAAAGCCAGCACTCAGTTGCACTGTGTAGCCCATGTAGACAGATGCTTGCACTCGAACTCAAATATGTGTTTGGGCAAGCAGCTGTGAGGAGGGTGTGGGAGGGGGGAGTTTAGGCTTAGGGAGAGAAAAGGGAGTTTTGGGCTTATGGATCAGGAAGGGAGTTTTAGGTTTGGGGAGTGGGAGGGGAGATTTAGGGTTAGGGAGTGATCTGGAATTTAGGTTTAGGGAAAGGGTTGGAATTTTAGGTTTAGGGAGCAATCGGGGACTGTAGAATTGGCGGGGGAATAGAAGTTTAGGGTAAGGTAGCGAGGAATCAGGTTGGGAACTGATTAGGAGTTTTAGAGATGGAGTTTATGTTCTGTTAAGGCTATATAGTTTTGTTTGGTCGGGAGGGCTACATAGAAATGGAAGGTCAGGCTAGTGGGAGTTAGAGCACTTATTTTGTTGAGCAGGTGGCAGCAAACATATGTATTAAGAGCTGCTTGTAGCTCCTGACACACATGTAGTAGGCACTGTGTATTCATATGGCTCAGCAAATAAAATAGTTTCCCATTTCTGCACTATGTTTTTGTAATTGCATGCCTGGCTGTGACTGCTTTTAGTAACCTGCCAGATATTTATATATGATTGAGTCTAAGACTTATATCTAGCTTTTAAAAACAGGCTGCCACAGTCCATACACATCTTTGTAATCAACATGCCGTCATATGACACATTTATAGTAGAAGTGTTAGTTTCACAAGCCACAGTGCTGCACCACAAGAACAGTGAAACACATCAAGGTAGCAAGTCACACACAAGCCCACGTACATCAAAAAAAAAAAACTACACCAGGAAATGATACACACCAACATGTTGTTATTAGTGTGGAATATTTGTGTAAACATTGTAGAAGCACACTAAGCAAAGGTAAGCGTACCTGCATATTAATGGTCAATAGGAATTATTTTGATAAGCATAATCTTGCAACAGTGCAATCATGTTCATTTGGCAGAAAAGGAGTTGCCATTGCTGGTGTACTAACTTCAAATTTCATGCCCAGAACAAACACTTCAGGCATCCACAAGTACACCAACATTTTCCTTTTCTTCTGCACTTGCCAGACTGACCACCACATTTATCAGTGGAAGGAAAACCCATATCTGACCTCAACTTAGGTAGAACTACTTGGGGTAAGCAAATTAGTAATTTTGGATGTTCTTCGTGTTTCACTGTTGCAGTCATTACATTTGGGTAATCTGCTGGCAGGTTGCCCTCAGTCAGCCTGAATTTCAAAGTCTTGGGTCCTGCATCAGTTGCTGTCTCCTCTTCCATGACGTCAGGTCGTCAGGGGTATAAAATATGCAGCCGACGCCATTTTCTTTAGTCTTTCTTGCCACGTGGTGCCCGAAGCAGAAGCATTTCGCAAGTGCTGGTCGGCCAACTACTGAAATATTCGCGTTTGAGTTTCAGAACCAAAGTCTTCATTAAAGCTAAGTACCCCATTAGGGAAACTTTTTTCTTGCTTTTTACCAATGTCAGAAAAAGTTAATAATTGTATTACTTGTGGGAAGCAAATACCTCATAAGGATTTCCATTTATACTGTATTCCTTGCGTAGGCTCTGATCACAACGTGCCTGGCTGTCGGTTTTGTGCTAGATTTAACCAACACATTAAGAGTCGGTATATTTTTGCATCTAAGTATTTTGGAAACAGATTTAACTACCCAGAAATGTTGTCGGATAGCAATCCGACTACCGGAGTACATAAAAAATGCAAAGAAAAGGACAGAGAAAGGCAGTCAAGATCCAAAACCGATGATGAAGCTTCTCCTAAGCCAGTCGCTGGTTCGCCGGTACTCAGTGAGGTGCTTTCGCAGCCCCTGATACCAGGTACCTTCGAGTCGCAGGCCTCTACCGACACCCATGTGGAGTCCGGCATGCCACAAGATACTCAAGGTATTGGACCGACGGATGTATTTCCCTTGGATGGGTCCGGAGCTGCTGAGCAGGCACTGGCTTCTGAGGGTGTATTCAGACCTCAACAGTTTTATATCAAACCGACGAAAACTGCAAAACCAAAGGCAAAGACCCCTTCTAAAAACTAAAAAAAAACAATGCCTGAGCCACGTGCACAGGCCTCTATGCCTAAAAAACAGATGATCAAAATGGCTGAAGACCTTATTACCTTGATCAGGGGTGTACCCATTCACCTCCAGATAAGAGGCCTAGGCAAGACACTGACTATGAATGTTCAGATCAGGTTTCTATTTCTTCTGATTCCTCTTTTGATCAGGAATTATCTTTACCTCCCTATGAGGATTCTGATGTTGAGGAGTCTATTCAATCTGCATCTCCTCCTGAGGGTTATTCATTTGGAGAAACCTTGCATACTTTGAGGGAGCATTTTCACTGGGAGAGTCAAGACTTCTCAGAATCAAAAAAGAGGCTCAGGGATTTCCTTCTTCTCCCTCAGCACAAGCCCTTAGCCATTCCCCCTGTTTCAGACATTGTGGATGATGTGTTTTCGGAGTCAAGCCTGACCCCTGACTCCTTACCTCCGGCTCCCAGTAAGCCTGTCAGATATTACAGGGTCCCTGACTCTCATAAATATTTATTTAGAACCCCTGCTGCTGATCCTGAAATTATTTCACAGGGTCCAAAGGGAGTTAAGGCCTCAACAGCAAAAACCCTACCCCCTCCAACAGAGATTCAAGGGCACTGGACAGATGGGGAAAAAAGGTTTATACATCTGCAACCGTGGCAATCAGGGCCTTAAACTGTCAATTTCATATGCTTAAGTACCAACAACATGTTATGGGATTGCTGAAACAGAAAATTATGTTGATTTCAGAATGTGCAGAAAATAAGGAATTGCAGGAGTTATTGCATGCTGCTGAACAAGTTGGAAAGCATAATTTGCAATGTGGTTTTGATTCTTTAGAGGCCTCCTGTAGGGCCGCAGTTACTGGATCTGTGATTAGGAGGCATGCCTGGTTAAAGGAACAAAATTTGCCTGATCATGTTAAAGCAAAATTGCTAGACGTACCTTTACACCATGATTCTCTGGTATTAAGGCAGAAGAGGTTTTAAAGAAAATGGAAGACAAAGCTAAGTCCATACAAACTGGTAAAGATTTCTTACAAGTGCAGCCACCTAGATTCAGTAGACACTGGCCTACAAAAAAATTGGTCGTTTTCTGTGTCAGACAGATTTCAAAGGGGCAAATCCAGACGCCCTAAGGGTTCCAGGCTCAAGACTCTTACAGGTCAAAGCAATGGGGTGCATCCACCTCCAAATCTGGAGGAGATAAAGCGCAAACCTACAGAAAGCAATCCCAATGACTTCCCTCTGCCTACACTAAGCACTTATCTATTGGCAGCACCCATAGGGGGAAAATTAGCACTTTTTGCTCAAAATTGACAATTAATAACCCAGGACAAGTGGGTACTAAACATCGTATCACAAGGATACATATTCCATTTCCACACTCTGCCAGTGGCAAATGGTTGGCCAGATCTGCCAAAAAAACAATGGGCAGAGGCACAGAAACAGGTTACGTCCCTCATGAATATGGGGGCCATTCAGACAGTACCAGAACAGGAAAAAGGACAAGGTTTTTACTCAAGACTGTTCTTGGTACCCAGAAAGGACAAGGCCTGGCGGCCAATACTGGATTTATCAATTTTGAACACATACCTGGACATTCCAAAATTCAAAATGCTCATTTTGCAACAGCTTCTGCCCATGCTGGGCAAGAATACTTGGCTGGTGACTTTAGACCTAAAAGAGGCATACCTGCATGTCCCAATAAGACAGTCGTGCAGAAGATACTTCAGATTCAGGGCTGGCTTAATGCATTACCAATTTTCTGCACTGCCCTTTGGCTTATCTACTGCGCCCAGGGTCTTTACAAAGTGCTTGGCACCAGTAATTGCATTTTGCAGACGAAGAAGTATTCAAATATATCCTTACTTGGACGACTGTCTCATTCAAGCAGAGAGCAAGGACACTCTTCTACAACACCTGGCGTTTGTGAAAAGGCATCTAACATGCCATGGGGTACACAATAAACTAAAAGAAATCACAACTGGTACCCTCTCAAAAGATAACATTCCTGGGTGCAAGCTTGAATACAACTGCCCAGATGGCTTACCTCATGCCAGACAAACAAAGGCAACTGACTACTTACTTCAAACTGATGACAACAAAAGCAGTCTTCTGCAAGACAAATTCTGCAGGCTCTGGGCTTCATGGCATCCTACTAATTCCATATGCAAGACTGCATATGACGAAACTTCAATGGTACCTAAAAAGTTTATGGAATCAACATTCACACAGTTTGGAAACAATGATTCCTCTCATTCCCTGCCTGCAGCAGGAGTTTCTATGGTGGGCAAAGGCCTGTCACCAAAACATGGGACGGCCCTTCACTCAACCCCCTGCCAACCAAACCTTAAGAACAGATGCATCAGATTATGCCTGGGGGGCCCACATGGCAGGACAATGCATTCAGGGCATATGGGCACCAAATCAAATGCATCTGCATATCAACCAGAAAGAGATGCTAGCTGTTCAAAATGCCCTAACAGCCTTCAAGGACTTGCTTCATCCAGGACAACTACTGATAAAGACGGACAACACCACAGTCATGTGGTATATAAACAAGCAAGGGGGCACTCACTCATACCCCCTTTGCAGATTAGCCATGGCACTGTGGGACACAGCTTTGACCTACCAAATACATCTTCAAGCTCAATTCCTGCCAGGAAAACAAAATACTCTGGCAGATGATTTAAGCAGAAACCTTATGGATCCTCACGAGTGGAAACTAAATCCACAAGTCTTCAGCATGATAACAGAGAAATGGGGAGCCCAGACATAGATCTATTTGCCTCTCCTCAAAATTATCAACTGAAAAGATTCTGCACAAGGACTTATCACAGACAAGCATGGAAAGTGGA
This sequence comes from Protopterus annectens, assembly GCF_019279795.1. NCBI lineage: Eukaryota > Metazoa > Chordata > Ceratodontiformes > Protopteridae > Protopterus > Protopterus annectens. Next base: position 478,271,266 of record NC_056731.1, read on the forward strand.
TGCCCTATCCTTCAATTGGAAAAACCTATCAGTTTATGCCTTTCCTCCTCTGCCTCTTCTACCCAAGGTCCTCCTAAAAGTCAGACAAGAGAAGCCAAAGATGATATTAATTGCCCCGGACTGGCCCCGCCAATACTGGTACCCAATCCTAAGGGACTTGTCTCTATACTCAGCTTGGACCTTGCCTCAGAAACCACAACTGCTGTCCCAGCAAAACAATCAGATCTTGCACAATCAGCTACAGACTCTGAACCTGGCAGCATGGCTAATCCTGTAATCGTACAAACGACACCTCTCAGTAAAGCTGTGATGGATGTCATTTTGGAAGCCAGAAGGTCTAGTACTAGAAAATCTTATGCTAACAAATGAAAGAGATTCTGTGCTTGGAATCGAGCACAAGGAACGATACAGCAGAACCAAATTATCCCTCAGATATTACAATACTTAACTGAGATGCTTGTATATATATATATATATATATATATATATATATATAAATATCTTTCTCATTAATCAGAATCCATGCTTCTGCCATTTCTGCTCATTACAATACAGAGACACCAATCTTTTCTCATCCTTTACTAAAGCAGTATCTTAGAGGAGCCAAAAATTTAAGGCCTCCTAGAAGATCACCCTTACCTGCATGGGACCTCAATTATGTATTGGAAAAGCTCACCCTGCCTCCATTTGAACCAGCTGCTACCGCTGATATAAAGTTCTTATCATGGAAGACAGCTCTGCTGCTAGCAATTACTTCAGCAAGAAAAGTTTCAGAGCTACAGGCTTTCATGGCTGTAGAGCCTTTTATCATATTTTACCCAGGCAGGGTGTCTCGGAGGACAAATCCTACTTTTATGCCTAAGGTCGTTTCCAGTGTGGCTCTTAACCAAACAATTCATCTACCAACTTTTTATCCAAATCCGCAGAACAAAGGGGGAGAGAATTCTGCATTCCATGGACGTACACAGACAGCTAAGATTCTATGTGAGCAGGACTAAAGCTCTAAGAAAATACTAGTGTCATATGCTGCAGGATCAGAAGGAAAGGCTATTTCAAAGCAGACAGTTTCAAAGTGGATAAGCCATTGCATCCATTTCTGCTACTTACACCATGGTAAACCTGTGCCCAAGGGCATTAGGTCTCACTCCACCAGGGCTGCAGCTACTTCAGCAGCCTTTCCTCAGAGGAGTACCAACCAAGGACATTCTAGAGGCTGCTACTTCGAGTTCTGTTCACACCTTTACAAAGCATTACCATTTGTCTCTCTATTTTAAGTCCAGGGCAGGCTTTGCCACTGCAGTGCTGCAGGGCCTTATAGCCTCACCTAATGCTGTTTAGCTCCAGCCTCCCAACCATAGCTTTGGGATTCTACCCAAATGTAATGACTGCAACGGTGAAACACGAAGAACATAGTACAGTTGTGTACACTTACCATAAATGTAGATGTTCAAGTGTATTCACTGTTGCAGTCCAGGTTACCCTCCCGCCATCCCCCTGTCATTCTACAGTTTATCTTTCCTTCTTTATCTTCTACAACCTATGTGGTGTATTTGCTTGTAGATGAAGGTAAACTTATATTGATGAATGTATATATATAAATATTTATAATATGGCTACCTTTTTGGGGGTACCTGACATCGGGGGCAAGAAAAACTAAAGAAAATGGCGTCAGCTGCATGTTTTATACCCCTGACGACCTGATGTCATGGAAGAGGAGACAGCAACCGACACAGGACCCAAGACTTTGGAATTCAGGCCGACTGAGGGCAACCTGCCAGCAGATTACCCAAATGTAATGACTGCAACAATGAGTACACTCAAACATCTACATTTATGGTAAGTGTACACAACTGTACTTTTCACTAATAGCAGAAAAAGGCCAGGTGGAGTATGGCAGAGTGGGAAGTGGGAATGAGCAGTTTGTTAGCCTACTGCTTACAGCTGAGACACATCAGGTAGAGGCTGAAACATGTTTTCTTGGCTGCAAACACGCTGTGATTTATTTGATAGCTGGAGGAAATGAGTGAGTTGGTGTCATGAGCTTTGATGTCTGCCTGGTCATACTCACCCAGTTAGGGTTTCCCTTGCCTTCCACATCTAAAACTGACTGCTTGTAAGCCACAAAACTGATGCCTATCCCCGGTTCCCATTCTCCTTAAAGAAGTGTTCAAGGTTGTAGGTCACCAAGGTCATGTTTTTATAGGGGGAGTCCACAAGTAGGGTTACATTATGATTCAGCTCGTCTCTCTCTCTCTCTCTGTCTCTCTCTCTCTAGGAAGGATGGGGCAGGATGAAAGTTGACTGAAGCACCTGATTGGGTGCACAAACGAACATAAGCAGCAAGAGGTTGTTGAGGGGAGGTGAATTGAGCTCCCTGCCAGAGGTATAAAACCTGATATTTTGTGTCCCAACACTTTAAAAATTATACTGCAACTGTTTAAAATGATAGAATTCTAACACTCTCTTACCCCTTTGGAGTGAGTCTAAAGGGGGAGATCCACCTCCACACCTGTTACTTTTATACATTCACTTCTAAGAAGGAATATTCCAAGACACTGTTATTTCAGAGATGCATATATTGTACTCCTAATTACACATAATTACAATTCTCAGACTTTCATTGGGCATATTAAAACATGAACAATATGCAGTAAACAGTATTTTTCAGATCACAAATACTGCCATCAAGTTACCCACTGAGTATCACTTACAAATGCATTCTTCTAGCATATTTGATAACTTGAAAGGTAGTTTGCCAACATTTCCTTCATTCTTTGATTCCCACTTTGTCCTTTTCAACAAGAGCCAATGTAGAGAGCATTTACATTTACAGGTGTAAAGGAAGAGAACCATTCCTGAAAAAGTCAGTAGTCTGTTGCAAGATACTAGCACATAAATGCACACGTGTGTGCATAGACACACACATATTCTCAAATGTTCATTGACACTCTACATAAACTCCATCAGACAATTTAGAGAGTGACTAATTCACATAACGGCAAGTGTTTGGGATACTGTAGGAAGCAGAAGCATCCAGCAAAAACCCATGCAGGCTCGACACAGAAACTACCGAAGCAGGAAACCACACCAGAGGACTAAATGCTGAGAGGCAGACTGTGTCACTTAAAACATATTCTGTCAACAGTGGCCAAGCAGAAATGTCTTCAGCCACTCTGCAAAAAGGTTCATTATTAATTATTATTGAAATTGTTTTCGGAAACCTTTGATGTTAAGTTGTCTATCTCGCCTTCATTCTTGCTGGATGGGTTCGGAGCCACTCGGCCAGTACTAAAGCTTGAGAGCTAATTCCACCGGCTCGAGGCTCCCCTATATCCCACAATGCTAGGCGGTAACTACTCAGATCTCGTTTGCCGCTTAGCTGACGAGGTGCTTTTTTACCGGCTCAGGCAGGTTAGTGAGAGTTTTTACCGTAATAGGTATTTCTTAACCCCCTATTGTTTCATACCATAACCTTTTTAGTTTAATTAATATTTAGATAGATCGACCCCTGTTTTTTGGGTCTATATTCCCTTCCTTTTCTTCCCTTAACTTGTAGGCCTTCGGCCCCTTCCCTTCCCCCAGTCCTTTACTGGACTAAATTAGTAGTTTTTTGTTAAGGGCTTGTATGTGTGTTTGTGGCTTTGTGTTAGCCTTAATAATTTTATAATTTTCTTCAGTTGAGGGTGTGTCTGTAGTGTGTTTGTGTTTTGTCAGGCACTCCTTTCACTATGTCAAAAGACGCTAAGGTCTCAGGCTTCAAGAAGTGTGACTCGTGCTGCCAGAAAATGTCTCTGACAGACGGTCACACTTCTTGTGTGTATTGCCTGGGACCATTGCACCTGCAGGACTCTTGTGCTGTCTGCCATGGTTTCAGCCCTAGAGTCCTGCAGGAACGCAAAAATAAATTAATTTTGCGTGGCTTATTAAAGCCTGAAGGACCCCCTACCCAGTCTGTGTTGGGGAAGCCTTCTAAGACTTCCAGACAGTCGGCTCCAGCTTCAGAGCCGTCCTCTGGAAGCATCAAAACTGCTTCGACATTGGCTCCAGCTGGAGCCGATGTTTCTAAGCCTCATACCATTACCTCGGCTCCGGCCGGAGCCGAGGCTGATAAGACTCACTCAGCTCCGATACTTTTATCGGAGCAACCTTTAAGAAAAAGGTCTAGGTCTCCCTCCATCGGCTCCGTTCATTCGGCGCCAGGATCCCCTCTTCTTTCAGAGTGGAGCCATAAATCGCATTCCTCACGGTCTTCCAGGCTATCTGACCACGATTAGCAAAGGGTAGTGAGTAGACTTCTCAAGTCTGAGGCACTGGCCCAAATGCTTCATAGCCCGACTCATCAATCAGTGGCTATTTCTGTCCCTCAATGTGTTCCTCCTTCGACTCCTTTGAGCTCGGAGCCAGGGCTCATCGGAGCCATGACTGTCGGTGCGTTGGATCCGATACCTTCCCTTTTGGCTCCGTCGTCTGCTCCGATCTCCTCTTTGGAGGGATCTTGGTGCCGGGCTTCCCTCGTCGGCTCCGAGGGGGCGAGTGGCATCGGACCCTTGTCCGACCCCACTCTCCCTCTCGGTGCTTCGGCGCTGGTGAGTTCGGCTCCGACATCGGCTTCGGAGCTGTCCATGTCAGTGCCGGGGGAGGTCCTGGTCTCTTCGGAGCGGGGGCCTCTGGCCTTGCCCAATAGGGGTGCCTTTGAGGTCATGCGGAGCGTGCTAGAACCAGAGTCTGCCCCACAGTCGGCTCCGTCAGCCCCTCCATCATCAGTGCCTGCGGTGATTTCTACCCACATCCTTGCTTCAGACCGCAGAGAGCCAACTCCTCAAGTTTCCCCATTGGGAATTTCCTCCTCTTCCGAGGCCTCTCCTGACCCGCTAGGAGAACCCCCTAGGAAGAGATAGTGCAAGAGGAAGCACATTGACTCCCCTGAGTCTATCACCTCTGACACTGACTTAGAAGAATCTGAAGGTTCCCCTCGATCCCCCTCTGAGGATGTATCCTTTGCTGACATCCTTGAAATCCTGAAACAGAGGGGGAACTGGCCAGCCCTTAACCCTTCAGAGGATGAGTCAGTGTACCTTGAGGCGTTCGGCTCTCGCCCTTCTACCTCCTGGGTGTCCCCTCCCTTTGACCATCTTATGGAAGTGGTGGCAAGGAAGGCCTGGACGGCTCCTGATTCAGTGGAACCCACCCTGAGGAGGCCATCTAAGTTTATTACTGCCCCTAGAGATAAAGATTTTTTATCTAAAGGTGTCCCCGTCGATGCCATGGTGGTGGCTGCAGCCACTAAGAAGGAGTTAGCCGATCCTTCGGTACCTGTCCATCCTCCTAATAAGGAATCTAGGACCATGGACAGGTACGGCAAGCGGATGTTCTCATCAGCGACCTTCTCAATGCGGTCGCTGAACTATTTATGTCACTTCACTCGTCTCCAGAGGGATTTACTCAAGGATATGAGTGAAGAGGTAAAGGATCCAACAGCTGAGGGGTTCCAGGACAGAATAAACTCCCAGTTGGCAACCCTAAACTCCATCGTTAACTCCTCCATGCGGCTTATCTCATATGCCGCGGATGGGGCGAGTAGAGCCGCAGGCACAGGCGTTGCCTTACGACGTCACGCCTGGATGCGGCTGTGCAACTTTGCGGACCCTTTCAAGGCGTCCTTCACCAATTCCCCCTTTGGATCATCCTTGTTTGGCCCTCAGGTGAAGGATACATTGATTAGGTGTGAGGTGGAAGGTAAGACTCTCTCTGCTGTGGGAGTCCATTTTTCTACCCCTTCTAGGCCTTATCCCAAAGGTCAGAGGGGAGGAAAAATGTGGTTCCGCAAACAAACCCAGGGAGTCTCATCTGACGCACAAGGTCGATTCCCCTCTAGAGGCAGAGGGGGGAATAACAATAGACGCCGCCCTAGAGGCAGAGGAGGTCCGCAAAACCAGGGTAGCAGAGAAGTTTTCTCTGATAAACCATTTCAGCATCCCTGAGGAGCTGCCCGGCTGTCCACCTTCAGAGGCAGTCGGGAGAAGATTATCCCTGTACCCAAAAGCCTGGCTTTCCCTTACACAAGACAAATGGGTACAGTCGATCATATCTAAAATTCCCTTTATTCACATTCCATCCCAACCCAGAGGATCCCTTCCAGACGTTCCACCCAGAGTAAGGGAACAAGCAGCACTAGAAATTTCAAAGCTGCTATCAAAAAGAGCTATCCAATCAGTCCCAGCAGACCAACAAGGATTCGGAATCTACTCCAAATTCTTTTTGGTACCAAAGAAAAACAGGGGACTGGAGACCCATACTGGATCTTAGCAACTTAAACAAGTATGTCAGAAAAACAAAATTCCAGATGGTTACGCTACAGTCCATTCTACCCTTCTTGAGTCAGGACAATTGGATGTGCTCGATAGATCTTCAGGACGCGTATTACCATATCAAGATGAACAAACACTCCAGGAGATTTCTCCGCTTCAGGCTGGGAGCCAGTCACTACCAGTTCAGAGCCCTGCCCTTTGGTCTCACTACAGCCCCCCGAGTGTTTTCCAAATGCATGGCAGTGGTCGCGGCTCACTTGAGACTTCAAGGATTCCAGGTGTTTCCATATTTAGACGACTGGCTCCTTACTGCCACCACCAGACATCAACTTCTTCTATCCAGAGACTTCACTATACAAACTTGCCAAGCTCTAGGCATTTCAATAAATTTCGAAAAATCTGCCTTGTTGCCTTGTCAATCTATTATCTTTATAGGCGCCACATTAGACACACTCAATCTTTCAGCCAGACTCACAGAGCAGAGAGTGTCAGACATCCGCAAACAAGTTTACCTTCTCTTACAATGCAACAAAATCAAAGCCAGACTAGTTTTGAAGGTATTAGGACTCATGGCAGCAGCTATTCCCCTTCTCCCCTTAGCTCGCTTCCACATGAGGATCCTCCAATGGATGCTGTTTACTCAATGGTCCTTCCAACAGCCCCCGATGTCCCACACCATATTGATAACTCAGTCATGCAAGAATCAACTATCTTGGTGGATCACATCACCTCAGGTTCTCCAAGGAAGACCCTTCATTCACCCCCCCCCCCCCAGTCACCACGTTGACAACAGACGCCTCCCTGATCGGGTGGGGGGGACATTATCAGGGCAGGACAGTCCAGGGCACGTGGCAACCTTTCGACTGCCACTTGCACATAAATGTCTTAGAGATGAGAGCAGTGCTTTTAGCGTTGCAAGCCCTTCACGACTCTCTTCCCACAGGGACTATTGCAATTCAGATGGACAACATGTCCATAGTGTGGTACATCAACAAACAAGGCGGAACCAGATCATACCCCTTATGTCGAGAGGCACTCAGACTTTGGCAATGGGCGATCTCTTCTCAGTGTTTTCTGGTAGCAACGCACATTTCCGGGAAGTCCAGCGTGATTGCAGACAAGTTGAGCAGGGCAATTCTCATGCCCCACGAGTGGTCTCTGAAGAAATCAGTACCGGAAGAAGTGTTCCAACGATGGGGCCAGCCTTGCTGCGATCTCTTTGCTACTCCCCAAAACAGCAAGTGTCACGACGACTTCACTCTTTTCCCGTTACCAGGCCATCCCACCAGAGACGCTCTAGTCCACGAGTGGCCCCAGGGACTTCTGTATGCTTTTTCCCCTTTTCCACTGATATCTCAACTAATCCAGAGAGCCATCGCCTTGAGAGTGACAATGATCCTTATTGCCCCTTACTGGCCTTGACAGATATGGTTTCCGTTCCTTCATCGTTACCTTTTGGAGCAGCCTTGGCATCTGGACCCAGTGCCAGATCTGTTGACCCACCAATCAGGCCAGCTGCACCAGTCTCTTCATTCTCTCAACCTCACAGCATGGTTTCTCCGATTCCGACCTTAGCCAGGCTTCCCTCAATATCTCGCTCGGTCTGAGATATCTTGATAGCCTCTTATAAATCTTCTACCCGGAAGATTTATAATAGCAAATAGAAACGCTTCTCCTTTTGGGCAACATCAAAAAATATAGATCCCTTCACTGCACCTATACAGTCTATTTTAGACTTCCTAGCAGAACTCTTTCATTTAGGATCTTCTTCATCTACCATTAGAGTTCAGTTGGCTGCTATATCTAATTATCATGTAGGTGTCTCGGAGTCTAGCATCATGGCTCACAAGCTCTGCAAAGCCTTTTTAAGGGGCATTTTTCTCCTCAAACCTCCAATCAAAGATCCTCCGCCTCAATGGGACTTGAACTTGGTTCTGACATCCTTAATCCTTCCCCCTTTTGAACCAGCGGCTTCATGTTCTCTGAAGTTGCTTTCATGGAAGACACTTTTTCTAGTAGCCATAACTTCAGCGAGAAGGGTATCTGAACTCCATGATCTGTGCAGTCGACCTCCTTACTTGGTGTTTTTCAAAGACAGGGTGTCCCTCCGTACTAACCCATCCTTTTTACCTAAGGTTTCTTCTCAAACAAACCTAAATCAAACTATTGATCTCCCCGTCTTTTTCCCTAACTATTCCAATAGGTCCAAACAAAAGTTACATTTTCTGGATGTTCACCGCCAACTTAGATATTATTTAGACAGGACTAAACACTTCAGGAAATCTGATCAGCTTTTCCTGTCTTATGCGGAAGGCAAATTGGGCCTTCCAGTTACTAAAGTGTCCCTTTCAAGATGGCTTACCTCTATAATTACCTTCATCTATGAAATCAGACATCAAAAACTGCCTTCAAGACCTAGAGCTCATTCAACTAGGGCATTAGCTACATCCGTAGCTTTTCAGGACAGGCTGCCAATAGATTCCATTTGTGCAGCAGCCACTTGGGCTTCTCCTCATACCTTCATTTCACATTACAAAGTGGACATGGTCTCCAGAAACCGTGCCAACTTTGGTCCCACTGTTCTCAAGAGTCTGTTCCGATAGGCCACCCGGGATAAGGTGCTAGGGCGCGGTCCCATCCAGCAAGAATGAAGGCGAGATAGACAACTTAACATTAAGAAGTTATGTACCTACCATAACGTTCCATGTTAGTTGTCTTCTTCTCGCCTTCTTTCTTAAGGCCCCCTCCTTCCCCCAAGCCTGGACAGACCGATAGGAATTCATTTGTGATCTTCCTCTGGAAGTTGTCATTCCCACACATTCTACCACCTCTATTCCCCCTTTTTGTTAGATCTAGGATACCTTACACTCAGGTTTACATAGAGGTGGGTTACCCTTCTCCATACTATGGAGACTAGAATTGCTTGGTCTAGCTATCAAATGAGATCTGAGTAGTTACCGCCTAGCATTGTGGGATATAGGGGAGCCTTGAGCCGGTGGAATTAGCTCTCGAGCTTTAGTATTGGCCGAGTCGGAGCCGAGGATTGCCTCCGAACCCAACCAGCAAGAAAGAAGGCGAGAAGAAGACAACTAACATGGAACGTTATGGTAGGTACATAAGTTCTTATTAATCCATGTAGCCACTTGTAATAAGACTTTCAAGTTACAGTACCATTTTTGGGATACTAGGAAGTAAACTGCTTAGTGCTGAGGTTTTGGTTCAGTAACAGTGGTAAAAATTGAAACCATTCACACTGTTTTACTGCTTCCCATTTACAAGATACAAATTATCTATACATGCAGTAACAGTTAGTGTTATTAAATAACAGGTTAAGTACACATGAACATTTACAACACATTTCCTTAACACAGATTTTCTACAGTTTTCTGGCACCAACCTGGACTTACACACTTTCTGCACTTCCAGCACTCACAAAAGATTAGAAAGGTCCATTAATGATGAGTATAATCCCGCGGTGGTGGTGGTGCGGTAGCGTTGTCGCCTCACAGTAGGACGCTGTCCGGTTTGATTCTCAGCTAGAGTGTCTTCTGCATGGAGACATGCGTGAATGGGCGTACCTTCCTTGAAGGTTGTGCATCAGGGCTGGTAACTCGGCATGTAAAAATCAACTAACAATCATTAGCGGACCGGAGTTCTGCTGTGGCGACCCCTAACCGGGAAAAGCCGAAAGACACAAACAAATTTAATAATGAGTACAAGGGGAACTGCATTGATAAGCAAAGAAATTATTTAAAAACAGCAGTTTATTACTGTCAGAGTTGAATTAGTGAGGGGAGCTGCTTTGGCACTGTGCATTAGGTTACAGTGTCTAGGAATCATGAATATGGTCCGCAATTTTGTACAGTGGTCTGGCAGTTTGCACAGAAGTTTAAGGCTCTGAGAAGTTAATGAGCACTCCTTCCATCTCCATTTCTCCTTCCATCTCCACTTCCCTACTGTGAGACTGAACAAGTGACTTAACCAGATAGTGGTTCTGGGTCACCCCTGAAAAGGGACATGTGTATAATGGGCTTGCCTAGACAAATGAATATAATACAAATATAACTGGTATGCAGAAAAGAAAATCCCTTCCATCTGGAAACAATGCTACACTCTACCTATACACAAAGGAGGTAACTCCTCTGATATCTCCAACTTTAGACCTATCGCTATCCTCTCCCCTCTCTCTAATGTACTAGAAAAATGTATTCATAAATAAGTTGTGCAATATCTAATACAGGAAAATCTGCTTACACCCACTCAGCACGGCTTCAGTCCCAAACATAGCACCACTACAGCTCTATTATCCTTCCTCAACACAGTCTCTATAGTCATGGACAACCATAAACTTATTTCTTGCCTATTCTTGGACCTCTTAAAAGCTTTTGACACTGTCTCACACTCTCTTCTGCTGCACAAACTGTATAACCTCAACTTCTCCATTGATACTTTTGCATGGTTCTCCAACTACCTCATTGATAGATCTCAATCAGTGACATGGCACTCTGCACTCTCCCCTCCTCACCCTGTCAAAATGGGTGTACCTCAAGGGTCTATCCTAGGGCCTTTACTTTTTAATATCTTTACTAATCAGCTCTATACCTCCTGTCCTCAGTCATCTTTAGTGCAATACGCAGATGACTCTACAGTCATCACCACAGCCACCTCTCCCTCTAAGCTCTTCTCAGCTACTCAGGCATCTTTTAACTTAGTTGAAACATGGCTTTCCAACAACCAGCTCATCCTTAACCTTTAAAAAACAAAGCTGTTACTCTTCCTACCTAAAAAGTTCATAAATATTAAACCCTCCTTCTCCATACAGTCCCTTAATGACACTCCCATTCAGGTAGAGTCCAGTACTAAGCTCTTAGGCGTAACCATTGACGATCAACTTAAATTTGACTTGCATGTTAATAACTGTATCAAAAAGACACATTCAAAACTAGGGCTCCTTTACCATAACAAGAAATTCTTTACCTCTGAAGCCAAGATTACTCTCTCTCTTACCTACCTTCTACCCAGTCTAATGTACATTTCTCAAATTCTCACAAATCTTAACTCAGCACTCCTGACCAAACTCAAATCTACCTACAACAAGGTAGATAGATTTGCTGCCCAACAAACCTACAAATCCCATCACTGTGTCTCTCTGAATTACCCCACCAGTTTCTTCTCTCTCAGCTACAGATCATCCATTCTATCCTGTACCAGCATTCTACTGCCCAGCACTATCCCCTCGTATCTCCCATTGTTCCCCCTCCAGACCTCTCCGAATCTCTAACCAAGACCTACTACAAATCTACAAACCCAAGTATAAATTTGGATGCAACATGTACAGCTATCACCCCACTATTGCCTGGAATAGGCTCCCACTAGAAGTCAGGACCCTTACACATCCTAAACAATTTAAGACAGCCACCAAAGAGCACTTTAAAAGTCACTGGTCCTGCCACTGCACTTTCCCTCCTCAACATCCCCTACTTCTCATACCTTAATCTGCTTTCTGCCCTTAACTCACTCTTCTCACTAGCTCTCTCTAATCTTCCTTGACTACTCTTTCTACTGTCTTCTAAACTCTATTAAGCAAATTGCTTCAGAGAAACATTCTGTTGTAATTATCTTGCCTTCATGCAACTACATCATGATAAAACTGTTTTTTTTAGCCACTTACCCCAAAAACTATACCCATCTTGGTGACATATTTCTTTTATACATCTTGAAATAGTTATGCTATACTCCTGATTATTGACACTGTATAATATTGTATTGCTACTTAATACCTTGTAATAATCCTGTAACATTGCTGTTTTAATGCCAATTTATAATGAAAATTGTATAATATGTTGAAGCTTTTCTCCCCTGGCCTCCGCTGAAAAAGGGCTCTTCAGCTCAGTCGGACAATACCGGTCAACAAATGTAAAATAAATAAATGTACAAGAGCCCTTTGCCATTCTTACAAGTACCCAAAAACTGTAGAAAAATCCAGGTGTGCTGCAAGCATTTAAATGCATTCTTCAGAATTCACAAGCACATTTTCCATGGAGAATTCTTTGTATGATGGCCATGCATTTATGGCAGTCCAACCACATACTACCAACAGCAAAATAAATGTTCCCAGTGGTCCAGAAACATTGTCACAAGAGAAAACAGTAATCTCATAGCATACCAGAAGGAAAGGCTGCATATTGCAGTGGAGTACCACGCAGTGAAAACAATAAGTCAACCAAGTATGTTATTCTTCAGCAGTGGTGACATACCTCCTATCAGTGGATATCCTTATTTTAATATAGATAAACTGTCGTGCTTTTTTAGCCATGGCTAGAAATGCTTATGAGTTGCCCCTGGCCATGTCCATGCAGCAGTGTGAAAAACCACGTGTCCTGGAACCCTGCATAATTTAAGGTATATGCATACCTTGGCTCTCCTGTATGAGAAGACATTCAGTGACTCTCAGCATTTACTGCCTGGCAGTGGCATTCCCCTTTGCTAAGGATGTGTGTTCTTAGAAAGAAATAATGCAACTGCTGGTGGCAAGTTAATAAGGTCTATATACAGTTTCTGACCATTTATCAATATGTGCTTCCCCCATGTGTACAGTTCTTATTGCATTCAGTCTGATATCTCAGACATATCGGTGTCCCTTGTTCTACTCGAGAGAGAGTGTGTGTGTGTGTGTGTGTGTGTGTGTGTGTGTGTGTGTGTGTGTGTGTGTGTGTGTGTGTGTGTAGGTGCTACAGAGAACCTGTGCAGTTTTGAATTGAACAGTTTGTGCCAGTGTCAGTAATATCTACAGTACACTTGTCCCCTGTGTAAGGGAGAGGAGGTTGGAAGCAACTCCTTGGTATACAGTGGTTTGGCATAGCTGTATACAGTAGCATGATCATTTTCTTCCCTGTCAGTAGTGTAGATGGGGGTGCGAATACTTAAATGTGAATTATTCCAACATGGTGCAGCAGTGTCTTTGTGCTGCAGTTCGTGATTCATGGAAACATCACGTCAGGCTATCATAATCTTGATTCTTGTACAAGACAGTCTGCCTGTGTAGTGCACTTAATGAGCCCATTGCTTTCTATACGTACATGAATATGGTCACCTGTTAAGACCTTAAAATATATACAAATATGGCTTCCTATGTAGTAGAGAAGGGGCATATTTTTAGCAGAAGAAAAAAAAAACAGAAGTACAGTTTGCTGGAAAATTGTTAAATATGCAAAAAGTAACACACTGTTGCATGAAATTCAGGTTGGAAAGGCAATTTTGTACTATTTGAGTAAGCTGTTTGAGCCTGTGCTTTTAGTTTAGGATTACTGGTACTGATTATCAAAGTCCTTAACAACTCCACTCCTCTGACTGAGCAATGTTTGAATGGGAAAACCTTTGCTGCACACATCTGACAAATACAAGTATTCACTGGTTTTAAACACATTCCCTTTGACAGTGATGATTGTACATGACTTTAACAGAGTGTTACACCTCCCCCAACAGCCTAAATACATACATATGCTAGGGCTGCTGCTCAGAAACTGTTCTTTACAATAATGAAAATCAATACTATCAAACTATTAAGTTGTTACAGTATACTGTAATGAAAGTTTTCTAAGCATCTGTATTTCTGTAATTGTGTACCACTTTTTGTATCTTTTTTATTTGAATTTACTTACCCTTTGTTGTCTGTATTAGTCCCATTAGACCAATGGCCTCTTTTGAGGAGAGACTCGAGATGGTATTCATAATCACTACAGGAAATTTTGCCAGGGCATCGGGAAACATCCCCTACTCTTTGCATTATGTGGAGTAGTTATGCTTCTTCTTGTGGGAAGTATGGAGTAAGACACTAGGCAAGCAGAAGAGCAAAACTTTTGGAGAAGAGTCTGTGGGCAATGCAGTCTTGTCAACAGATACTGCATAATCAGAAGTGTTGGAAATTGTATTATTATATGGAGGCTTACCTTCTACAGACTTAGAACGGATGCCTGTTGAAGAGAAACCATCTGCTTCTCGAACATTGTCATGGAAATGAAGACATGGAGAGTTGAAAAAAGCAGAATTGGCAGGTGAAGCTTGTGTTGTTACAACCCTCCAGTGAGGAGGGATGCAGTATGATTTATTGAAGGAGATGGTCATGTAGAGTGAGCTGAAAAGTGAAGCAGATGTTTCATGGGGAGACCTGGGTAAAATATAAAACAAGGAAGCAGACTACATTCTTAAGAGCTGTAGTGAGATGGAAAATAAATCTTTTGAAGAAAACATGAAAAAAGGTGCACGGGGAGTAGCAGGAAAGAAAAAGGCAAACGAAAGTGTAAACTGGAAGTCAGGATTCAATATAAAGAAAAAAAAGAACTATGCAGGTATGAAGTTTGGGGCAACTTAATGCTTCCTTTGGGTATAAAAGTTAGAGGCAAGAGCATTTATTCTTATAAACAGAGACATTTTTTGACATATTTAAGACTGTTTACTCAGTAGAAAAATTTATTGGAGAATATGAAAAGAACTGTAATCCTTGGAACTTATATGTAATAAAAACATTTAACAGAGAAACAAACAAAAAAAGATCCATGTGTAGTTTAGAACAGAAGTAAAGAGACTTTGAAAGGACATTTAAAACACTTATGTAAATAAGTGTTGGATGTGTCACACTGCCAGACCCGCTATCTGGAATTTTGTAATTAATTCTATGTCATTTGTGAATATTGATATGATTTATACAGAAGTATGTGTTGAACAGGATTTGTACAGTACTGAGCTTCAAGAATGTAACCACAGCATGCCCTGCTGGCTTAGTATCAAAACTATAGTAATTGTGTGACCGTATATATTTTTAACAGTACACACTAGAACATACAGAGTTAACTTGCAAAACTTCAAGAAAGTAAGTTGAAATTAAATTGTTTTACGATTGTGCTATAAACGTGATCTCTCAGTTTTAGTGTAGCAGACACTCTAGAGCTAGAAATTTTTTGTATTGTCTTGAAAGAGAAGTAATTAATAGGTTTGAGATGCAGAAGTGTTTTATTGCTTTATGACATCATAGCAGCTGCACAGTTCTGAGCAAACATCTGAGAGATGCATATTTTTCACACAGAGATATTAAATTCAGTTAGTTTCTGACAAAAGGGGGTTTAGCTTGGAAACTGAAGTCAGGTGACAGAAAGTAATGTCATCCAAGCTAACCCAGCAGTAATATTTGATATTAATTTAAGAACTCTCTAAGAGAGAGACTGGACATTTTGTATTTTGTCTTGGACCTAGCAAGAACATCCACTCATCACCACCTTCTGCACTTGCCTTGCTGGAAGTATGTTTTAGGGTTAGTAACTCTTTTAGATATAGTTAGGAATATAGTAAAGATTAGTTTAGGTGCAGCGGTTAGCGTTGCAACCTCACAGCAAGAGGTTCTCCAGTTCGATCCTCGGCTGGGATGCCTGCACAGTCTGCATGTCCTCCCTGTGGTCATGTGGGTTTCCTCTGGGTGCTCTGGTTTCCTCCCACATTCCAAAGACATGCTGTAGGTGGATTGGACACTCCAAAATAGGCCCTAGGCATGAGTGTGTGCATGTGTGTGCCTTCTGTAGAAGGTTGGGCGCCGGGCTGGCAACTCGACATTGTAAAACTCCACTGCCAATCATGAGCGGACAGGTGATCCACTGTGGCGATCCCTAACCGGGAAAAGCTGAAAGAAGAAGAAGATAGTAAAGATTAGTTTAGATGTGTTCTGTATTTATCTGAGACTGTCCTGCAATGTTGTTTTAAATATTTCCTGTGATTTTTGAACTCTGAAGTTACTGTGTTGACTTACTGAGTATTGTCTTGTTCTTGTATTATTTATTAAATATATTTAAACCTGTCTTTGTGGCTGATATTTGTGAGACATATTTAAGCTCTTAGCATACTTGCATATGTATTTGGTGACACTGTACAGGCCACTCCTAAATAGCCTTGCTCTTGGTCAAACTACCATTTGGATTATTAACAACTTTACACAGTAGGATTGGACACCTTTTGTTAAGGGCCTTGTAGCTGATAAAGAGTTGACTGGTGCAAGAACTACCTTATAGTCTGGGCAGAAGGAGGCATAGCTAGTAAACCTGTGCCAGCCTTCCCCAGATATATGTGTGTGCGCTTGTGCATAAATCAAATCTCAGAATGTGTGTGTGTGTGTGTGTGTGTGTGTGTGTGTGTGTGTGTGTGTGTGTGAGCTACTTGGGTAGGGACACGAAGCACTGCTTGGACAGAGAGGATGCTGGAGGTCTTAGCTTGGCCACTCGGCTGAGATGTCAACCATATAGCTGGGCCAGTGGGGAGTCTTATTGGGGATCTGGAGAAAGTGGGAGAAACCAGCCCCAGACTGACTATTATTTCTGTGTGCTCTTAAAGGAAATTGCACTTTACTGTGTGTGTACTTGTCATCCTCCCAGTATGTACATCCTCCACTGTTGCCAGTGGTGAGGATTGAGGCTTCTTGATTCCTGAGCCAGTGCTGGGGCATCACGGGATATTTCAAAGGTTTATGATAAAAGGGGCCAATGGACTGGGGTTTATGGACTGTAATATTGTGCTAAAGGTAGAAAAGAACAAAATTATACATGTTTCAAGTATGATAAATATTGAAGAAAATAAGGGTGTAGTAAAATACTGGGGGCAACCCAAAACATTTTTTTTGTGGAAAAGAAAGGCATATGATAAATAACTGCTAAAAAGGAATGTTATAGGTTCATAGAATCATAGGTAGGTACTAGGCTATCGGCCCAAGGGCCTACGTAAGCCTAGCCAACAAGGTTCCCTGGCTTACGCCACCCAAGAAAGTTATTTTCCTGTGCCACTGTCGAGCAGAGACACAGAAGTGATCGCCGGGCTGTATTTCCTATTTCCCATCAACTCATCAAGATTTTTCTTCAAGAGTGCTAATGAAGAACTTTGCTTGGCATAGATAGGTAGCCTGTTCCAGAGTATGGGAAGTCTCTGGGATAGGAATCTATCCCTCCAGCATGTCCTGTTTATTGTGGTGACAAGTTTTAGGTCCCTAGAGCATGTAGCTTGGAGGGATTGGGATTTCTTTAGGTGTGGCATGTCCAACAGCTCTGGGTTTGACACAGCTTTATATGTTAGGCAGAGATCACCTCGGAGTAGGCGATATGCTACGGAGTAAAGCTGGAGTTTTTTGAGACGGTCAGTGTAGGGCATTTGTTTGAGTCCAGTAATCCTCTTTGTGAGGTACTTCTGTGGCCTTTCCAGCTGCTGCAGATGTCTTGTGAGGTACATTCCAAAAGGGGCGTTGTACTCTATAATGGGTCTAATGAGTGTCGAGTAGAAGGGAACGATGACCTCTTTTTTCCTGGATGAGAACCCTTTTATGATGAGGTGTGCCACGTAGAAGGACTTCCTGACTACTGTGGCGATGTGACTATCAAAGGAGAGACTACTGTCCACCTGGGTCCCAAGGTCTCTTATCACGCATTCGGTGTTAAGTAGATTGCTGCCTATGTGGTAGTTCATGGGTACAGAGTTTTTACCAAAGGGATGACACTGCACTTTTTGGCATTGAGCTTGAGGCCATGGCTCTGACACCAGGAATCTGTCTCAGAGAGGCCCTTCTGTAGGATGTTCACATCATTTGGGGACTTGACTATGGCTCCTAGTTTGCAGTCATCTGTGAACTTCATTAGCCAGAGGCCTTCTGTGTTAGCCTGTACTTCAGAAAAGTAGATACCAAACAGGAGTGGTCCCAGGACGGAACCCTGTAGTACTCCACATGTCACTGGTTTGAGGTCAGATTTGGAGTCTGCAACTTTTACAGTGTGGGTTCTGTCAGCGAGCCAGTTGGCAACCCATCTTGTGACGTAGGGATTTATGCATAGTTTATTAAGTTTAGCTATAATTCCAGAATGGGGGATGGTGTTGAAAGCCTTGGCGAGGTCAAGATAGTCTGTGTGAACCGCCTTACCCTCATCTACGGCTTTGGTGACTGCCTCAAAGAAGTCGATCAGGTTCAGGAGGCATGATCTGCCTTTCACAAACCCGAACTGGGTGGGATCCAGAGTTTGGAGGTTACCAATGTCTTTGTTTATGAGTTCCATGATGATACGTAACATGGCCTTGCAGACCAGGCTCGTCAGGCTAATAGGTCTATAGTTCCTGGGATCAGTGGTGGCTCCCCCTTTGTGGAGTGGGATAACTGTTGCTGTGCGCCATTCAGTGGGCACAAAGCCTGATGCGAGGCTATTATTGAACATGGTGGTTAAGTGAGGACCCAGTTCATTCTGAAGTTCATGTAAACGCAGCCTGGGATGTTGTCCGGTCCCATGGATGCTGTGTTTTTGGCTTTAGAGAGTGCAGCTTTCACCTGCGTAGTTGTGATTACAGGGACTCTGCATTCTTCCTGTATAGATATGGGCCCTTTAGGGGGTGAGGGGGAGTGAAGTTAGCACTGCACCTATCTTCCAGGATGTTGGCAATATCAGTTGGTTCTGTAATTTTCGTGCGTTTGTGCTGTAACTCTGAGCAGATCTGGGTGTTGCCATTGTTGGTGGAAAACTGGGTCATGGTGCAAGGAAATGTGAACTGAGATGTCATACATGTAACAAAATAAAACTGGAACTAATAGTAAGGAAAGTGAAGAAAGAAGAGAAGAAAATGAACAAAAAGAGGAAGCATTAGAAATGGTGGAAGTGGAAGATAGATAAATAAGACAAAGGCATAAAAAGGAGAGAGTAAAGGAAAGTTTTGAAATAAGTGATGCGGAAGATGTAAATTGGGAAATAGTAAAAGGGAAGAAAATAATTATTGGTAAAGGGTAAAAGATGGGACAATTTAAAGGGATAATTATTAAAGAAAAAAATGAAATGGATGAGAAATACAGTAATGTTATAATTTCTAGATAAAATAAGAAAAGGGCAAGTAATAATTTGAGTATTTTCTGTAAAGGTGAATCGTATTAAGATTGTAGTGAGAGGGATAATAGGGTTTTGAGCATGGTGTAGTAAGTCTGGTATTGATGTAATTGTATTTGAAGACAGAAAATTCTTAACAAGTGAAGAAAGATTACAAACAATAATTATGGGGAGAGATGATGTAGAATTTTGGAAATAATCAATGCTGTGTGATAGCTGTATTTTGTAGAAATTTAGTGAAATTGTAGCCACCCGCCGGTGTAAACCTTGGCTCGAGATGATTGTCACTGTTGAAGTGACACCCCAACCCCATGTGCAGAATGGAAAAAAGGGATTGAAGATGGGTGGATAGAAGATGTAACAACAATAAAATGGGAATATTAACTATTGTGGATCTAAGATTGAAAGAACAAGGTATATGGAGTTATAGCATTAAATTCATATGTTACCTGTAAAGAAGGCAAAAGTTTATTTCAGCAAATTCTAGACTATGTACTTATAAATATGAATGTTATAGTGACAGGAGGTTATAGTTGTGATTTAAGAGGCAAGCATAAAAAGAAAGGAAACAATGTCAGAAAATTGTTAGAAGATATGAGATATGGTAAATTATTTTTTTGGAATAAAAATTCATGGACTTACAGAAGGGGTGTGTAAAGAACTGAAACATATTATTTTATAGTATCAAAATGATTAACTATAGGGGAAGGAGATATAATTGAAACAGGATTTTCTGATAAATAATCATTTATTCCATTTTTTTTTCAATTTCTTCTTCAAAGTTTCATTTATCTCATTATACTATTATCTTCTTTTACTGGTTTACTTAAATATGCCAATACTACTACTTTTCCTTGAAAGAAATATCTTTGCTTAAATATTCTCATTTAACCTTTTTATCCTTTAACCTATTTTTATGTATTCATGTTTTCCTTAGCTCTAGTCATATGGCTAGATTATAAGAAAATCCTGTTTGCTAAAGGAAAACAAGGAATGCAATGTTATTTTAAATATTTCCTGTGATTTTGAACTCTCATGTCACTGTGAATATATATGTAGTATTGTCTTATTTTATTGTTATTAAATATATTTAAACCTTTCATTGTGGCTGATTTGTGTAGAGATATTTAAGTTAGGAGAGTAGTTGCATATTTGATGACACTGTGTGGGCCATTCCTAATAGCCTTGCTCTTGGTCAGAATACCATTTGTATTAGTATTAATATCACTCAGTATGTTGGATACCATCGGAAGAGCTTTAAGGTAGCTGGCAGGAGTGACTGGTGGCAATGAAAACTACCTTATAGTCTGGGCAGAAGGGGCCATAGCTAGTAAACCTGTGCCAGCCTTTCCCAGGTGTGTGTGTGTGTATGTAAATCAAACCTCAGAGTGTGTGTCAGCTACTTGGACATGGACATGAAGCATTGGTTGGACAGAGAGGGTCCAGAAGGTCTTGGCTTGGTCACTCAGGTGAGATCTCAACTCTGTAGTTGTGCCAGTGGGGAGTCTTATTGGGGATCTGGAGAAAGTGGGAGAAACCAGCTCCAGACTGACTGTGGTCTCTGTGTGCTCTTAAGAGAAATTGCACTTGATGCAGAGAGGTGCATCTGAAAATACTGTGTGTGTACCTGTCATCCTCTCAGTGAATGTCCCCCACTGTTGCCAGTGGTGAGTATTGAGGCTACTTGATTACTGGTCTAGTGGAAGGTCATCACAGTGATCGTATGTAAAATAAATTGTAAAATGAAGGAGGTTAGATACATAATGCCTGAAGGATTAAGAGTTCCAGTTTTGTTAATTTATGTGGATGATATAGTAATTGGAAAAAACAAGATATGGATACATTAAAAATGCTCTTGTAGTCATCTAGCTGATTGCCATATTCCACTTCTATAATATCTGTATAATGACTAAATGTGATATGTATTACTGGAGCTTTTCTCCCCGGGCCTCTGCTGAAAAAGGGCTAGACCTCAGTCAGACATTCCCGGTCAACAAATGTAAAATAAAATAACAATAAATAAAAGAAGTAATATCTTGTCTAAATGGGTGTTTAGAAAGGACAGGTAAGACTTTAAAGAGAAAAGGAAAGGATTAAGAGATGTGGTTAAGATAAAGGGGATTTTTTTTCCATGAATGAAATCTCTGCGCTGGCTATAAAATTTGGAAATAAAAATATAAGTAGAATCCAGTGAGGAAAAATCATAGAAGGGCTAAAATATTTTTTTTAGAAAACATGCAGTTTATCTTTTAGAAAATAGGCTTTATTTGATAAATTCAGTATTAATGGGAAAATTGCTTATTTAGCAAGTATATTTATGTTGTCAGTGTTTAAAAAAGAATTATTACAGATAATCTTTTTCATTCATATGGGGTTCTAGATTGAATCCAGTAAAAAGAAGAGTTTTGTATTTAAATAAGGTTTGGAGTTAATAAACCTAGGGTTATAAATCTGTTTTATTAAATTTATATAAAGTGTTAAAGTAGATAAATGAAAAATATGAGAGGTTAGTTGTAAAAATGTTGTAAAATGTTATACAAGTATTGATAAATTTTGGAGTATAGTAAAAAGGAGCAAATAAGTAAAATAATGTATAAATGAGATGAAATATTGTGAAGAAAAATACTGAGGTAGAAAAAAATTGATAACAGAAGAGGATAGAAAATTATGGCACAAGAATATAATGATACAATACTATTATGTTAAACAATGGGAAAATCTAACAGAAGGAAAAATTAATGCTATAAAAATAAGAAATAAATGGTTTAAAAAGAAAGTAGAGTATCACATTTTTTTGTTGTTGAGACTGGTAATAACTAAATTACCAATGAAAGAAAACATGCCATATTAAAAGAAAAGTGAAAGTATATGTTTACTTTGTGGGGAAGAATAAAGTACAGAACATGTTTTTTGAAATGTAAGAGTAGTGAAATTATGTGAAAAGCTATGTAAAGAAAATTGCTTTGAAGATATAAAAGAAATGGATAAGATAAATATGGGCTTGATTAAGTATGGTTATTATAAGAATAGAATTAAAGAAGTAAAAAATATTTTAAAAGAAAAGATAAAAAGATGTTTTATGTTATACAGAATGAAAAGATAAATGAAATTATGTTTAATGGAAGATATTGAGTAAAATCAGATGGTAATTACTGAAAAAGTATTGGCAGTCTAGCAAAGATAAAAAAGTTTTTATAATCTATAAAATATTTATGAATGTGTAATAGTAAAAGAAGGAAATAGAAATGTTATATATTTGTAAATATGTGAATATTTTGTAAATAATTTGTTTTGTTTAAATAAAGGACCCCTACTTATTTGATGGATACCAAGGAATCTTTTAGATCCACCTGAGCTACCACCAACTAAGGCAGATGGATCTTCAGTTTAATGTCTCATGTAAAGGAAAACACTCAGAACCGCAGCACCCCATGTTCCTCATGCATCAAAGGCACGTATCGTGCCTTTTGCACACCTGGCACTGACAGCAAATTTATGAGGCTTCCTAGGTGAGACTCCTCGTGAATTTTTGGATAGGTGAACCAGTTAAGAGCAAGGATGTCCTCTGAGTCATGTTTTGTTTAGACTGATTGATTAGAGTAGGGCTTGCTGTTGATCATAGCATGCAATTGGCTGGAATAGAAATGTATCCTGCACTTATTTCCATTTAATTATGAGTTATAGGTTCATAGGTTTATCTGCCCTAAGGCATTTATAAGCCTAGCCCAAAGTTTTGTGGCTTACGCCACCCCTTATGTTAAAAAATACTGTGCCCATTAGTTTGTTGTGCCTCTGTCCAGCAGTGACACAGAGATGATTGCCGGGGTAAACCTACGATCTCCCATCCACCGGTCAAGATTTCTCTTGAACAGAGCCAGCGAGGTGCTCTGCCTCACATGGACCGGGATTTTATTCCACAGCATAGGGAGTCTCTGGGTGACAAATCTATCCCTCCAGCATGTCCTATTTATATCCGTGCTAAGGTTTAAGTCGCTTGCTCTAGTGGATCTGGTAGATTTGGATTTTTGAGGTGGAGCATGTCCATTAATTCCGGGTTGGACATGGCCTTGTATGTCAGGCACAGGTCACCTCTGAGCAGGCGGTATGCGACTGAATAGAGCTGGAGTTTCTTCAGTCTGGCAGCATATGACAGATTTTGGAGTCCCTTTATCCTTTTGGTGAGGAACTTTTGGGGTCTCTCCAATTGCTGCAGGTGTCGGGTGAGATACATCCCGAATGGGGCATTGTACTCGATCATTGGTCTGATAAGTGAAGAGCACAGGGGAACAATGACCTCACTTGATCTGGATGTGAATCCCTTCATGATCAGGTGGGCAATGTAGAAGGTCTTTCTAACCACTTTAGCAATGTGAGTGTCAAAAGAAAGGCCACTGTCAACCTGGTCCCCAGGTCCCTGATAACCTCTTCTGTGCTTAATGGATTGCCACCTATATGGTAGCTTGGGGTTACCTTGTTTTTCCCGAAGGGTATGACTATACATTTTTGGCATTTAACTTCAGGCCATGGCTCTGGCACCAGTTATCAGTTTCCGTGAGACCCCTCTGAAGGATATCTGTGTCCGATGTACTTTCCACTATGGCGCCCAGTTTGCAGTCATCTGCAAACGTTGTCAGCCATAGTCCTCCTATGTTTGCCTGTACTTCTGAGAAGTAGATGCCGAACAACAGGGGGCCAAGGACTGAGCCCTGTGGAACACCACTTGTGACCGGCTTGGAGTCTGACATGGCGCCAGCAACTCTAACCCTGTGGGTTCTGTCCTTTAGCCAGTTTGCAACCCATCTTGTGACATATGTGTTTACATTTAAGCTGGTAAGTTTCTCTATAATACCCGAGTGGGGTATTGTGTTGAAAGCTTTTGCAAGGTCAAGGTAGGCTGTATGGACTGCCTTACCCTCATCAATGGCCTTGGTGACTGTTTCGAAGAAGTCGACCAAGTTCAAAAGGCATGATCTGCCCTTGACAAAGCCAAACTGGGTCGGGTCCAATGTCTGCAAGTCCCCTATGTCTTTGTTTATGAGTTTTATTATGATCCTCTCCATAGCTTTGCAGACCAGGCTTGTTAAGCTTATGGGGCGGTAATTACCAGGGTCCGTAGAGGTACCACCTTTGTGGAGTGGGACCACAGTTGCCGTACACCACTCCTTGGGCACGTATCCTGTGGTAAGGCTAAGATTAAACAGCTGCCTTATATGCGGGTTTAGTTCCTCGTTGAGTTCGTGTAGCACACAGCCGGGGACACCATCCGGTCCCATTGATGCTATGTTTCTAGCTTTAGAGAGAGCAGCTTTCACCTGCGCATTTGAGATGTCTGGGAGGCTACACTCCACTGGGATAGTTATCTCTCCTTTTGGGGGGGAGAGGGGGGTGAAGTTTGCACTGAACCTGTCTGCCAGTATGTTGGCAATGTCTGTGGGTTCAGTGATTTTTGTATCATTTTGGACTAATTCTGCGCATATCTGGGAGTTTCCACCCAGGTTTCTAACATAGCTGAAGAAGGCCTTATGATTGTCTTTTGAATCTATTGCAATTTTTCTCTCAAAGTTGGCCTTGGATGATTTTATGAGTGCTCGTATTTTTTTTACTAATAATGATCAAGGGTGTCCTCTTTTATGGATTTTGCTCTATCATATAACAGCTTTCTCCTCTTATTGTAAAATTTGTTTATGGCTGGGGTCCACCAGACTGGACGTTGCCCTTGGTGGAAAGAGTCTTGGTTTTATTAGGGATTGCCTGATCCATGCAGTCCTGGAGGTGTTCGTAGAAGGCATTTGTAAGGGCTTCCACAGCTTGGGTTGTGGTTTCCACTGGCTCAGGGGCCTTGAAGGATACCACACCAGTCTTGAGTAGTGTGAAGTTTGCTTTAGAGAAGTTCTTCACTGTGGTCTTTTTGTTTGGGGTGGGGCGGATATGGATTTCCAGTGAGATAAGTTTGTGATCTGATCTCACCAATGAGGGATATACTTCCGTGTGGAGCATTTTGTCCCCATGTTTGTGATGATGAGATCTAGTATATTTTATCCTCTTGTGGGAACGGTGACTAGTTGTTCCATGGCATTTGAATTTATGAACTCCAGGAACCTTTGGGCTAGAAAGTTGGGGCTTGAGTAATGTTCCCAGTCTATATTCGGGTAGTTGAAGTCACCCAATATAATGGTGTTTGGAGATACATTTATACCCTCCAGTGTCTTCAGGAAGGCTGTGTGGGGTTCCTGAGTTTGAGAGGGTGGCCTGTAGCATGCTACAAATTGTAGAGCAGTTTTGCCTATGGTTAATTGCACCTGGATGGTTTCCGATGCTTCGTGCGTTGCCACCAACCTGGAGGTGTGGGTATCTTTGATGAATATGGATACACCCCCTCCTTTTGTGGTGTGGTCCGGGTTTTGGGGCGGAACGCATGATATGAGGTAAAACCTGATAGTGCCGGGGTGCTCTCAGGAGCCTTGAACCAGGTTTCAGTCACAGCACAGACATAGATGTTCTCCATACAGAGAAGGGCCTCGAGTGCGTGCATTTTGAGATTTAGACTTCTGGCATTGAGCAGCATTACCCTTAGTTTCTTCCCATTTTTGTTTTCTAGGGTGGTAGGTTTAGAATTTGAGCCTTGCCTAAAAAAGGCACTATGGGGGTGGCAAGAGCCTTAGCCAATGTCCGGAATCCCAGGGGTGACAGGTGCAAGCCGTCCCTTGCGAAGCAGCGTGGCTTGTCAAGCATGTCATCCCAGGCAGACAAACACTGGATCCCCTTTGAATGACACCAGAAATTAAGCCAATTGTTAAAGCTGATCATCTTGTCTCTATGTTGTGGCATCATTCTTGGTGAAGGAAGGATACTGCTCAGGGTCAGGGTCATACCTGCCTGGGCTACATAATCAGAGAGCTCCTCTATGTCTCTTTTCATGTAGTCCAGGGAGGTACGTCTCAGGTCGTTCACACCAGCATGGACAATGACTGTGTCATATTTGTACTTGCTGTGGAGTGACCTGAGTGCTTGTGTTATGTGGCGGATTCTAGCACCCGATAGGCAGCTTACTGTGACCCTCTCCTTGTTCAGCCTGGTGAGTGGGACGTCAGTGTGTCTGACTATGGAGTCACCTATGACAAGTATGTTTGGTGTTGTATTTGGCCTTAAGGGCTGTGACTGCTTTGCACACTGATTTTGTGGTTTATGTGTTGCCTGTGGTGTGTCATGAGGTGGCAGTTGCTTGGATGTCTGCTTTGGAGGCCTCTGCTGTTTAGGTAAATTTTTGCTCAGAGCCTCCGAGTATGACTTTGTGTGTTTATGTGTTTGATTCATTGTTGTGATAGCTTTATGTGAGACTGGTTTTGTGGTGTGTGTAGTTGCCTTCTCCTCCTGTCTGGTCTTGCCAGTCCTGAGTTGAGAGAGCTCAGCCTCCAGTTTGGCTAAATAGCTGCATCTCTCGCAAGTATTTGTGTTATGTGGGAGGAGGAGAGGGTTGTCAGTGTACATGAGGCAATTGTAACATTGCCTCAATATTCCCAAATTCACCAACTGGACAGGAGAGGACGCCAGCATCTGGCCCTTCGACATGCTAGAGAAATTTAGAAGTTAGGGGTGTAACTGAATAAGAGAGGACTTAGTAAGGAAGTGGGTACTCCTGGGGGGGGGGTAGATGTAATGGTGTTTACTATTATGAGGCACAATCTAGATTCAAAAAGTCTTTTAGCATTTGACACAATTGTTGTGGATGGTAGATTTATGATTAAAGACAAATATAACAGTTATGGAGAAGGGAGCATTGTTTATAATATTTTTTTCAGTAGGGCATCTATTAACATTTTATGAATGCAGTTTGGAGGTTGACAATGAGTGACAATGGGTAGACTACCTTAATGTATTGCAGTCTGATGTGATTACATGGAAGCTTTTTTAAACTATGTTATCACAGGATAATTTACCTTTTGCATTTGATGCTTTTAGACAAATTGAATTATCTGGAAGAAATTGAACTGCTTTGTCTTTAGAGACACCTGTTCCCAGTCTGGGTTTTAAGGTGAACAGAGAGAAATCTTCTTGCATTACTTAGATTTACTTCTCAAAAGATAGTGTTTCTAGGATGTCTACTAGATACAGCACTTATAGGTTCAAAGGTGTGTACTAGGCTAACAACCACTGGGGCCTTTTTAAGGCTAGCCATAAATCTCAAATATGTGGCAAGTTCTGAAACCCTTGGTAAGTGTAAACAGAGGGTTGGGAAATGAAACATTTACAGCACAGGCCTGGAAGATGAACCATTTACAGGCTGACTTTGTCCATTAGAGACAAAGGTGCAAAACCAAGGATGAGTTTTCTATTCCCCATCCAGATGACAAAGTTGCACTTGAATTGCGTTGGGGAGGAACTCTGCTTCACACTGATGAGGAGCTTGATCAGAGAAGTGGTAATGTCTACGATACATAACCTGTTTCTCCAACAGGTCCTATTTATATCACAGTCTTTAGAATGGGTAATCCTGGTGCTGTTTGTTTTGCATATATGCAGGAGATCCTTCATAGTGTGGTCTGATGATGCCTTGTATGCCAGGCATAGCTGTCGCCTCAGTAGCCTGTAGGAAACAGAATAGAGGGACTGGACTCTGAGGCGTTTGCATAGAACATGTTATTTATGCCCTGCATTCTTTTAGTGAGGAATCTCTGTGGTCATTCAGTTGTTGGATGTACCTGGTCATGTACATACTAAAGGGGGTATTGTACTTAATGATAGGTCTGATGAATGCTGAATACAGTGGAACAGTGATCTGATGAATGCTGAATACAGTGGAACAGTGATCTCTTTTGAACTAGATGCCATACCTTTATTGGTAAATTGCACAACATAGAATAATTTCCTCACTGCTGTAGATGCATTCTGGCCAAAGGCTAGATTACTGTCTACATGTGCCCCCAAGTTCCTTACTACTGGGTCGACTGTTTTGGGGTGTGCTATCAGTGTGATAGTTACCAGGTATGGCTGACCTTCCAAAAGATACTATTATGCATTTCTTGGCATTGAGTTTTAGTCCATGGCTGTACCAGTTATTTGTCTGGGTCAACCATTCTTGGAGAACATGTGTGTCTGTGAGGGATACTATGACTGCTCCTAATTTGCAGTCATCTGCAAATTTGGAGAGCCAGAGGCCCTTGATGTTGGCCTTCACTTCAGAGAAGTAGATGCCATAAAGTAACAGTCCCATGACCAGTCCCTGATGGGCCTCTTTGTTTAGGTGGATTCCCCAGTTCCAACTTCCTCAGTCCTGTCTATAAGCCAGCTGGCAATCCACTGGGTGACGTAAGTCTTTATACCTAACCTCTTAAGATTGTCAACAATGGCTGAGTGAGATATTGTGTCAGATGCCTTTGCCAGATCACAGTAGGCAGTGTGAACTGTTTTGCCCTTGTCCACTGCTTTGGTAATCTTCTCAAAAAGTCCACCAGATTGAGCAGGCATCGTCTACCCTTAATAAACCCAAACCGGGTTAAGTCTAGTGTCTAGAGGTTTCCTATGTCATTATTGATCAATTCCTTGATAATTCTTTCCTTTGCTTTGCATATGAGACTAGAGAGACGTATGGGTCTGTAGTTTCTAGGGTGTGGTGATGGCCCACCTTTGTGTAGAGGGATGATGGCTGCCATTCTCCATTTGAGACACACACAGCTTGTTTGGAGACTACGGTTATATAGCGATTCCAGAGGGCCTGATAGGTCATATTTCATGCAATTTAGAAGGCAGCCTGGGATATTGTTGGTGCCCATTGATGCAGAGTTATTGACGTAGAGAGGGCATTGAGGACCTGTTCCCTTGTGATAGTAGGTGGAGCTATATTTGCTGGTATTACCTGAGGGGAGGCTTGGAGAGGGGAGTAAATTTAGACCATTTTGTTTGCCATTTGGTTTGCTGTGTCTTCTGGCTCAGTATAGGTGGCTGCATTAACAATGAGCTCTGCACACAATTGTGTATTGTCTTTGAGGTTGCAGACATAGCTAAAGAATACCTTGTGGTTGTCCTTGGACTAGGAGGCAAAATTTGCTTCAAATTTTTCTTTGGTAGAATGTATTTTTTCTGTGGTTGGCTTGTTTAGTTTGAGAGCACTTTTATCCTGCTGGGTACTACCGCTCCTTATTTTTTCCCATGATGTTCTTTCTTGTATTAAGCAGTCTGTTGATGATGTGATTCTACCAGGGTGGCTTGTTTTTTGAATTACTTCTGTATGTATTCCTGGTGGGTACAGATGTTACTATGGAGTTACTAACATGCTTGTTTAGAGATTCTGTGAGCAGTTCCCAGTAGGCAGCAGTATTCTCAGGGTTTAGTGAGGACTTGAAATTTTGCCAAGTTATTACTTATGTGAAGAAATTGGACTCTGTCATCTGTGATAACATGTCTGGCTGAGGTTTTGTACATAATTTCAGATTAACATATGTAATACACGCCAGCATTACTAGCTATGTTATTGAAAATAAGTTCTTTTATGTTGATTAATACTCTGTACAGTATTATGCAGAAAATGCCCAATAGCAACCAGAATACCTCTGCAAACACAGTAAAGGCAAACAAAAATCCAGAAAAAATGCTGAGGTTAGGCTCGAGTGTCCAAATCAAAGTAAAAAAGCAGTCTTCAGTCTTCAATAAAGGTAAAAAAGCAGACTTGAATCGAAGAATAAAAGTATAAGAAGTCTTCTTTGTCACACAAGCGCTTTCACATATTGCTTCCTCAGGTGTATACTAACAAAGGTAAACCACACCTATATATACTTAACTAAAATAATCATGTGACTCAATAACCCATTTACCATTAAAGCTGTATTCTCTCTTATAAATCAGAAAGCATTGCTTGAAGCTAAGTGTGTATGACACAACAAAAGTGTGACTATTTAATAAAATACAATAAATCTAAAATACATAATATATATCTAGAAAACATTCTATCTTCATATTCATAATGTAGAGCTTCTAAAAATATATATAGAACTTCTAAAAAATACATCAATTTTAATGCATCATTTTAGTAAAATTCTTAAAAACATATGAATACAGATATTTCATAGCAAACATTGCATAGAAATATATTAATATATTAACGTATTAAAAACATAAACCCATAGCCATCTATTTACCTACGTAGCCCCCTTTTTCTTAAGATAGGCTTAATGGGCATGCTGTCATTCAGCCCGTGACCAAAGTTGGCTCTCAGCATAGCTATCCATCTTGCTTCAGCTTCTTCGGTTCTATCTCTAATGTCACTATTTCTCATATTCTCATAAGTTCTTGCAACCATCATAAACCTAAATGTATGTTTTTGGCCTACCTTCAAAACGTGCTTAGACAAAGCGTTGTTCTCTGAGCCCTTCCCTCTGTGGTATACATGTTCTCTAAAGAAAGCAGCCTCAGAGAAAGGGTTAGATTTAGTAGCGTGGTCTGTTGACCTTCTCCCCTTAGAATGACACCAGAAACTAAGCCAATTATTAAAATCAGTCATCTTCTGTTCGTACTATGTCATCACCTTTGGAGAATGCAGAATGCTGCTCAGTGCTAGGCTCATACCAAGCCTGGGACACATATTCCGAGACCTCCATGGCGTTTGTCTTCATATAGTCTAGGGAGATGTGTCGTAGGTCATTTATACCCTCATGGTCTATGACTTGAGTCATTGAGTCATACTGGTACTTGTAGTCCAGTGAAGTGAGTGTATGTATACCATGGTGGATCTTGGCCCCTGATAAGCAACTGATATGACTTTCTCCTTACTTAGCCTGGTGAGAATGACATCAATGTGTCTCACAATGGTGCCTCAATTGACCAGAATGTTGGATTATGTGGTGGCTTGCATTATGAGCTTAGAAGTAGAGGCTACATGAGATGTGGCTTTGTGTTGATGTGGTTATTGTTTGAAACAGTGCATTTGAGGCTGATGAGGGCTTTTTTGTTATATATGCTACATCTAGGAGGTCTTTGTGGTTTTAGGAAAGTTACATTTAGGTTAATTTTTTAGGAAGGTCTATGTATCTGCATCATCATGTGTGTGATGACTGTAGCATGTGTACTACTGACCTAATTGACATTAGGAATGCTTTTACCTGAGAGGTTTGCCTCCAATTACATTGTGTAAAACATGTCTCACATATGTCAGTTTGTTTGAGAGCTAGCTGGCTTTCGGTAATCATGCTGCAATGTCTGCATTGTGTCAGGATGCCCATGTCTACCAAGCTGGTAAAGGAGATGGTGGAATAGTTCATATCCATGGCAACAGGACCTTTTAGATTTATTATACAGTTGTGGTGAAAATATGAAGTAAAATCAGGAGTATCTGTTTTGCAATTCAGGGGGAAGTGTTTGACTATACAGACTAGTTGCCCTGTGTACAGGCATTTTTTCCTCAAGACAAATTGAAGTGTTACAGGCAACAGGTTTGGATGTTTTCAAAAGAAAGTTTGGCATTTGTCAGAGAATATTTCATAACTAAGATTGATGGCCTTTCCCTTGGCCAGACATCCCATGAGAAAGATTCAGTAGTTTGTTAAAACATTTTGGACTTAATACCAGTGTTGTCTATCATTTTAAATTCCATTGCTGAGGTTTGTAAAAAGAGTTAAATTGGTGGGGGAATCAGCTCTCTCTCAACCAGCTCTCCCCTCCTCTCTGCCAGCTACCACTCAGTCTGTAACAACCAGTACTTCAGATTTTGCTTGGGGAGCTGTGCCTAAGGTAGTGAAAGTACAGAATGTATGGAACAAGCAAGGCAAGTTAAAACATAAATGTCAATGAACTTATGACTCTGCTGTCAACTCTTGGAACCATCTTTGGACTCCAGGCCCTCTGTTAGCAAGCAGTAGTGCAGACAATAGTGATGTGGTACATAAACAAGGAAGAACCAGATCCTGCCTCCCCTTTGCAATCTAGCTGCAGTTGCCTGGGATCTGGCAACTCATTTCATTTTGTTTCTCTACATATGTTCTACCAGTGCAAACCATTGTGGCAGATATGCTGAACAAGACCCAGACAGATACTCAATGAATCAAAGTTGCATCTGGGTGGGTGGGTCTTCTACAGATTAATCCATCTATGGAGACCTCTTCAAGCAGATTTGTCTGCATCCAGTCAAAACAAGCAGATAAAGAAATTCTGCTCCAAGAATCTTGGCAGGATGGCCTGAAAGACAGATGCCTTTTCATTCCATTGGATAGGAATGTTTTTATATGCTTTTCTGCCCTTTCTTGAAATAACCAGAGTGATTCTCATGATTCTGAAGGAACTTTCTAAAGAGAATTGTGACCTCCTTTTGGCCTGGTAAGAGTGATTCAGCCTTATTGAAAATGGTCAAGGCCAATTACCACAATCTTCCTCACAGAATGCACTTACTCACATAGAACAAGTCCAAATAATGTTCTGTGCCTCACCAAAGTCCAGTCAAGTGAAAAAGAAGAAAGTGAACGTCCAAAAATCACATAAGACTGGACACTGCTGATTTTCCAAAACCTCCTGTTTATTAAAATAACAAACATACAAATGATGAGCGCTTTCGGGCCTCTGCCCTTCATCAGATAAAGCATCTCACATGAACTAAACATTTAAAACACACATAAACCAATAGAAAATCAGTAAAAAACCCGCCTATTCTTGAGGGCGGGTTTCATAGGAATGACATCATTGAGCCCAGGTCTCCTATGTGCTGTGAGTTCAATTATCCATCTGGATTCAGCTAGCTCTGTTAGCTGTTTGATGTCACCCCCTCTTTTACTCAACCTCACATTCACTATCACCTTAAATTTAAAACTGTGCGTAGGGTTGGCTTCCAAATGTCTAAACAGTGCATTATGTGTATCCCCATTCCTAATTGATGAGAGGTGCTGTAGGACCCTGACTTTAAACATGCAGTTAGTCTTGCCTACATAAAAACTTGTGCAGGATTGACACTCTGCCAAATAAACCACATCTGTGGTTCTGCATGTCGCTCTCCCCTTCAGATTAAATGATCTTCCAGTTACTGGATGTATGAAAACATTTCTACTGTCTATGTGGGCACATGCCTTACACAGCCCACAAGGAAAAGTACCCTGTTTAGTGATGACCAAGTTGTCCATGCTGGTCATCGTCTTGTCCTTACATAGCAAATCCTTCAAGTTCTTATTCCTTTTATACCTGAAAGCAGGTTTATTTCCTACAATATTCTTCAGATTAATATCACTAGTCAAAATGTTCCAATTCCTGCGGATGAGTTCACATACATCACCTATATTACTGCCATAGGTTAACATCAGCCTAGAATCACACCCACTAGACCTGTTATGTTGGTCACCTATATGCGTTTCAGTAGTCCTCAACCATGGTTTGTATCTGTTCTTTCTGTAGCCTTTGCTAATTTCCACCTTATTATCCACCATATTTCTATCATATCCCCTAGTGTAAAAACAACCCTTCAAGGTGTCCATTTCTTGTTCAAAATATATATCATCATTGCTGATTCTAGAAATCCTGGCTACTTGTCCCTGCACTATATTGGGAAATGTGTGTCGAGGGTGCATGCTGTCAAAAGAAAGCATAGTATTCTTCCAACAGTCTTTTCTGTATAAGCAAGATGAAAAACCATCCTTAGTCAACTGAACCCTGACATCCAGAAAATCAACCTGTGTGTGTGAGCTGTTGACCGTAAACCTCAAAAATGATGTGGTGGTATGTAGGTATGATACAAAATCAGCTAAACTACTATCCTCCCCATTCCAAAGAATAAAAATATCATCCACGAAACGCATGTACATTTTAATGTGAGCTTTCCATAACGTGTTGTTTAACACCATGTTCCTCTCCCAATAAGACAAAACAAGGTTGGCATAAGTGTTAGCACAGGGGGTGCCCATGGCTACCCCCTGTGCCTGTCTATATGCTTGCTTTACACCAATGAAGACATTGTTCTCCAATACCAATTTGAGCAAACCCACAATGGCATCTATCTTCAAAGTGGTGACACACAATTCTTGCAAAAGTTCAGATATGGCATGTATCCCATAGTCGTTACCTATGACAGTAAACAGGCTCTGTATATCCATAGTTACCATGAGTAACTCACCATTTATTTGATCCCCTCTAACTTCTCCTAAGATCTTCAAAAAATGACCTGTGTCCAGTAATACATTCTCCAATTTTATTAGATATGGTCTTAACTCCGTCTCCAACCAAATCGAGATATTTTCTGTCACCCAACCTCTTCCAGACACTATAGGTCTAAGAGGTGGGTCGGTCTCTGATTTGTGTATTTTCGGTAAAGCTTTAAATATAGGTGTCACAGGTTTCTCTATCCAAAGGAATTTAAACAGATCTTCATCTATCAATTTGTTATCTAAAAACAAACGTAGGCTGTTGTGTACCCTATCTATTACTCCTTTCACACCCAAAGGATTTATCGGACACCTTGAAGGGTTGTTTTTACACTAGGGGATATGATAGAAATATGGTGGATAATAACGTGGAAATTAGCAAAGGCTACAGAAAGAACAGATACAAACCATGGTTGAGGACTACTGAAACGCATATAGGTGACCAACATAACAGGTCTAGTGGGTGTGATTCTAGGCTGATGTTAACCTATGGCAGTAATATAGGTGATGTATGTGAACTCATCCGCAGGAATTGGAACATTCAGACTAGTGATATTAATCTGAAGAATATTGTAGGAAATAAACCTGCTTTCAGGTATAAAAGGAATAAGAACTTGAAGGATTTGCTATGTAAGGACAAGACGATGACCAGCATGGACAACTTGGTCATCACTAAACAGGGTACTTTTCCTTGTGGGCTGTGTAAGGCATGTGCCCACATAGACAGTAGAAATGTTTTCATACATCCAGTAACTGGAAGATCATTTAATCTGAAGGAGAGTGCGACATGCAGAACCACAGATGTGGTTTATTTGGCAGATTGTCAATCCTGCACAAGTTTTTATGTAGGCAAGACTAACTGCATGTTTAAAGTCAGGGTCCTACAGCACCTCTCATCAGTTAGGAATGGGGATACACATAATGCACTGTTTAGACATTTGGAAGCCAACCCTACGCACAGTTTTAAATTTAAGGTGATAGTGAATGTGAGGTTGAGTAAAAGAGGGGGTGACATCAAACAGCTAACAGAGCTAGCTGAATCCAGATGGATAATTGAACTCATGGCACATAGGAGCCCTGGGCTCAATGATGTCATTCCTATGAAACCCGCCCTCAAGAATAGGCGGGTTTTTTACTGATTTTCTATTGGTTTATGTGTGTTTTAAATGTTTAGTTCATGTGAGATGCTTTATCTGATGAAGGGCAGAGGCCCGAAAGCGCTCATCATTTGTATGTTTGTTATTTTAATAAACAGGAGGTTTTGGAAAATCAGCAGTGTCCAGTCTTATGTGATTTTTGGACGTTCACATAGAACAAGAGTGAGTCTGATACACAGGAAACGTGAATGTGAAATTGACTTATTTGATGATCATCTAAAACATTTTAGGCATTTTTTCTGCATCAGGTGTTAAATGAGGTAAACAAACTTGCTACTAGAAATTCATATATAGATAAGTGGAAAAGATTTTTCAGTTGGTACCTATCCAAGAACCATGATCATTTTAATTCTCAGTCTCCTCTGATTTTGCAGTATTTGTATGAATTGTTATCCTCTGGCCTTTCTTACAAGATTCAGCTCTCTGTCATTTCTACTTGTCTGTCCCTGTTTCCCCCATTGTTCCCTACCTCTTCTGAAATGTTTTTTGAAACCGGTGTTACATACATCTACACCTAGTAGAAAGGTGACTCTTTCTGGAAATTTTAATTTTGTGTTAGAAAAACTAAGACTGTTTCTTTTGAACCTGTTCTGGAGGCTGCTTTGGAAAACATTGATATTCATTATTCTCAGTCCTGCAGTAACCTTTAGGCTATATAGGTTGTGTCTTGCCAAGATGCAACGACTTGGCAGTTTCCAAAAGTTCTGGTGCTCCATCCCACACTTCCACTGCTGATTGAACACCCCTGTAGAGGAAAAACCAGCAGTCAGACTGCAAAATATTCAGTACTTACACCTCATGAAGGAGTAACTCAAAGGTTTCATAAGAGCAGCCATCCAGTCACCCTTCAATTTCTTTCTGGCAGATGAGTCCTCTTTGGGGATCCTTTCCACACAGAAATTTTACAATATGCAAATACATATGTGTGTGCACATATCTATATATATATATATATATATATATATATATATATATATATATATATGTGTATATATACATATATATATATATATATATATATATATATATATGTGTGTGTGTGTGTATATATATATATATATATATATATATATATATATATATATATATATATATATATATATGGATCTACTTCAATAGATTGAACATATTACAAGTTCGAACCACATATGGCCGAGACCATATGTTCGAACTTGTAATAGTTCGAACACTGAATTAAAAAAAGAAAAAACAAAATTAAACATCTGCCTGCACCCCCCACACACCCCTTACTTAAATATACCAACTCCGAGATCGCACTACATTGTGGAAAAGGGAAATCTTCCCATTCCGCACTGTACAGAGATCTCCATTCAGTCCGATCGAACATTTACAAGTTCGAAAGTATGGTCTTGGCCATATGAGGTTCGAACTTGTTATATGTTCGATCCACTGAAGGGGACCCATATATATATATATATATATATATATATATATATATATATATATATATATATATATATATGTGTGTGTGTGTGTGTGTGTGTCTGTATGCACATGTATATATTTAAAAATACGCTATTTACTTTTAATTTAATTTAGTAGTTTTGCCCTTTAAGAAAGCTGGTATTTTTCTAAATTGGAAGTTTCTAGTCATGGGCTGCTGTTTTTTTACTTTGGCTAATCTTGGGACTAAATGTACTGCTTGTGTAAACTTTTTATGTTTCCAAAGTATAGTATTGGTCAGTGCTTTAATTGCTCTTGCTTTGACAACTTACTTGCCATTTGTTGCTGTCAGACTACATTTTGGTCACAGCATGAATACTTACCCCACTCCTTCTGGTCCAACATCTGTAGTTCTTAGAAGGAAGAAAAAAACAACTTACCAAAGAGACCTTGCTGACTTTGCAGGCTGTCTTTACCTCAGCCAATGGTATATAATTCTGTTGTGGCCAACAGTTATTTCTCAGACCACTCATCTCTCCATCTTCCTCTAGTGTATTCCTTTCAGTCACCATGAAATAGGGATCAGCCACATTCTCTTTGGCCGTTCCATTGTCCAAACTGGGAATGGGAGCACTGCCTTTTTTGGGACACTGAGACACAGTGTGTGACTTGGAGAAAGAGACTTCTTGGTGAGGCAGACGTACCTTCTCTTAGTTGCTTATCAAGAATACCTGTAAAGAAAAAAAAACCAAAGGCTAAACATTGTTCATCAGAAGACATGGCATCGGTTAGAAAAAGATGATATTCTTACCTTAGCCAAGAAATTGTTACTGACAGTTAATCCTGGTACTCTGAATGCAATACCTTTAAATCAAGTCAGTAGAAATATTCCTGAGGAAAACATAGCAGAGAATTCTGCATAGGGAGGGACAGGGCTGCTTCTCCTACAGATTTTCAAACCCAAATCTCAGACTGAGTAAAATTGGTCCCCACAATCTTCTGTAAAAGAATTTTCCTTTTTCTCAGATGATAGTTAGGATGAATGAGGTGATGTTCTTCGTCTTCCATTGCTGCAGTCCTGACTATTGGGTATAGTCCGCGTCCCAGTCGGCCCGAATACCAGAGTATAAGGCTGACGTCGGTCATGGCGCCTTAGACTGACGTCAGTACGTCAGGGTACTAATGCGCATGACCGGCGTCATATCCTCAGTCTTTTTGCCATGGTCGATGCAGAAGCAATTTTGCGAGTGCAGGTTGGCGTTCTGAGATATTTCGAAACCGGAGTTTCAGACCGAAACAGAGTTGGCTAAGTACCCGTTGGGGAACATTTTGGTTTTTCTTGCCTCAGTATTTAACGGATGTCAGAAAAAGTGAATAACTGTATTTCTTGTGGGAAGCAGATACCGCATAGGGATTATCATACATTGTGTATACCTTGTTTAGGGCCTGCGGCGTTGTTGGTTGCTCTTGTGCTAGATTTAACAAGCGCACTATTAAGAGGAGGCTAGATTGTGCTAGGTTAGTGTTTGGAAGCGTTGCAATTATAATATGCCGTCGGATGCTCCGGCGCCCGCTTCATCAAGAAGCGCAAGGACAAAACAGTGAAGCCTAGGGTTGATGAACCGTCCCGGACGTCGGTTCTTTAGAAACTCAGTGGAGCCAGAGGTTTTGCCAGGAGTTTCCATGGAGTCTCAGGCAGATACTTTGTTGTTACAGGATGTGCCCTCTCAGGAGGTAGGCCAGGCTGAGGGGGCTTCTCAGGTAACTGTTCTTCCCTCTCTTCCCAATGTAGTTAGGGCCTCTCCTTCTGTTGCCAAAGCTTCTTTTAGAGGTAGGCCAAGTTCAGCTTCTGTGGGGGCTTCTCCTAGCATTTCGGGCTCTGTACCTAAGAAACATATGCTTAAAATGGCAGAAGATTTGATTACTATGATTAGAGGTTCTATGCCCCCGCCTGATAAGAGGCCTAGGGTGGAACAGGAGTTTGATAGTTTTGAACAGTGTTCACAGGCTTCAGAGTCTTCTGTGGAAGACTTACAGGAGTACCCTACTTATTCTGATTCTGATGTGGATGATTCCACTCCTACAGCTTCTCCTCCTGCGGATTTTCATTTTCAGAGACTCTACACTCCAGGGAGCACTTTAAATGGGAAGGCCAGGATTACTCTGATTCAGGAAAAGGCTTAGGGAATTCTTGTTTTACCCCAGCATAGGCCCTTAGCTATTCCTCCTGTGTTGAATGTGGTGGAGGATGTTTTGCAGAGGCTTCCTGAACCCTGACTCCTTGCCTCCTGCTCCTGTTAAGCCTGATAGGTATTATAGGGTGCCCGAAGCTCATAAGTATTTGTTTAAGAGTCCTAGGCGGACCCAGAAACTGTTTCTCAGGGGCCTAAAGGTTAAAGCTTCTGTGGTTAAAATCCTGTACCCTCTGATAAAGAGGCAAGGGCTTTGGATAGGTGGGGTAAGAAAGTGTATACTTCTTCCACTCTAGCCATGAGGCGTTGAATTGTCAGTTTCACATGCTAAAATATCAAAATTATCTCCTTTCACAATTGAAATCTAAGGTGGATGCTTTGGCGGAAGGTATTGAGTGTAAAGAATTGCTGGATTTGGTTCATGTGTCTGAACAAGTGGGTAAGCATTCTTTGCAGTGTGGTTTTGATGCTGTTCAGGCCTCCTCGAGGGTGGCTGCTACTAGTTCTGTTCTTCGCAGACATGCCTGGTTGAAGGATCAGAATTTAGCTGAGCATGTTAAGACAAGGATTTTGGATGCTCCTTTGCAGTCTGATGTGTTGTTTGGACCGCCTGTGGAAGCAGTTTTAAAGAAAATGGAGGACAAAGCTAAGTCTATGCAGACTGTTAAAGATTTTTGCAGGTGCAGCCTCAAGTTTAGTAGAAATTGGCCTGCTAAGGGGTGGACATATCCTGCTTATGATTCCCAGTCTAGGGGTAGGTCTAGACGTGGTAGGGGCAGGGCTCAAGGTTCTTTTAGGCCTAGATCAGGGAGTTCACCTGCTCAGACTTCTGGTGAGGGCAGGGGTCAGTCCTTCGTAGCAGACCCAATGACCTGCCTTTTCAGCTGCCAGTGGATTCTCGTCTGGCAGCTCCTTTGGGAGGAAGACTGTCTCTTTTCAAAGAAAATTGGGATTTAATCACTCAAGACAGATGGGTGCTGGATATCATTCATCACGGTTACAGATTTTATTTCCACACAATGCCCCCTTTCAAAGGCATGCCAGGCGTTCCTCCTCCACAAAGAAAAGAGGCTCACAGGCAAGTTTCTCAGTTACTCCAGATAGGGGCCATTCAGCCAGTCCCTGTATCAGAAAGGGGCTTAGGATTTTATTCTCGCCTGTTCCTAGTACCAAAGAAGGGGAACACGTGGAGACCAATTTTGGATTTATCTATCCTCAACACTTATCTGGACATTCCCAAGTTCAAGATGTTGGCGTTACACCAACTTTTACCTCTGCTGGGCAAAGATCACTGGATGGTAACTTTAGATCTCAAGGAAGCTTACCTTCATGTGCCTATAAGGCTAGGTTGCAGAAAGTATCTGCGGTTTCGAACTGGAGATTTTCATTATCAGTTCTCTGCATTGCCCTTTGGCTTATCTACTGAGAGTATTCACAAAGGTTCTGGCTCCAGTGATAGCTTACTTCAGGCTTCAAGGAATTCAAATCTATCCTTACTTGGCGACTGCCTGATTCTGGCTCAAGAAAGGAAGACCTTCTACAGCATCTGGAATATGTCATAGCAGTGCTAAGATGCCTAGGGTATTCTGTGATCGAAATAAAGTACAGTCTAGTACCCTCTCAAGACATGTGCATTCTGGGTGTGAGACTGAATACAGCAGCCCAGACGGCCTTTTTAACCCCGGACAAACAAAGAGTCTGTCACTTTACTTCCATCAACTATCTCATCAGTCCGTGCTGACTGCAAGGACAGTCCTCATTAGGGTTCATGGCATCTTGTATTCTGGTGCTTCCCAATGCCAAACTGCATATGAGGAAGCTGCAATGGTATCTCAAAATGTATGGACACAGCACTGCCAGGATTTGGACACTGTCATTCAAATAATACCTTGCCTTCAAAGGAATTCTTGTGGTGGGCTCAGGAATGTCACCTAAACAAGGGACTCTCTGTGACCTCAGATTTTAACGACAGATGCCTCGGATATTGCTTGGGGAGCTCATCTAAATGGAAAGTGGATACAAGACAAGTGGCCTGCCAGACTACAGCATCTACATATCAACATGAAGGAGATGTTAGCAGTCCAGTTTGCATTGATGGCTTTCAAGGAGTTACTTCTTCCAGGGCAGGTGTTGATTCTAACAGACAACACAACTGTCATGTGGTACATCAACAAGCAGGGGAACACATTCTTATCCTCTATGCAGGCAAGCAATGATTTTATGGGAGACTGCGTTAAGCCTGCAACTAACTCTTCAGGCAAGGTTTCTGCCAGGAGCACAGAACTCCCTAGCAGATGTGTTAAGCAGACAAATCATGGATCCCCAGTGGAAACTGGATCTTCATGTATTTCAGAAATTGACAGTGTCATGGGAACTCCAGACATAGATCTGTTCTTCTCCACTAAACCACCAGCTGCCAAAGTATTGCACAAAGGAGTTTCATCACACAGCTTGGAAAGTGGATGCTCTGTCTTTCAGTTGGAAAAACCTTCATGTCTATGCCTTTCCACCTCTGCCTCTTCCAAAGGTATTATTAAAGGTCAGACAAGACAGGCCAAGGATGATTTTGATAGCTCAGATTGGCCTCGGCAACACTGGTATCCACTACTTTCTGGTAAAGAAGCCTCCATGGCCTTACCTCTGATTCCTCATCTGTTATCTCAGAAGGATGGTCATCTGCTCAATGTCAAGCTTCACTCTCTTCATCTAACAGCCTGGCATATTCTCTCTTGAAGCACAGCAGGTCTCAACTTCCTCAACAAGTTTTAAATGTGATTATGGAAGCTAGAAGACCTAGTACAAGGAAGGTGTAGAAAAATGGAAGAGTTTTATTTTGGAGTACAGCAAAGAATTTGGAGATTTCTGAGCCTAATTTGAGTGTGGCTCTTCAATATCTTACTGAGTTATTGGACAAAGGTTTGTCCTTCTCTTCCATTAAGATTCATGCTGCAGCCATTTCAGCTCACTATGATTGTGACCCACCTTTGTTTATCCTTTGTTCAAGCAGTTTCTTAGAGGCAAAGAATATAAGACCCCGAGAGC
Organism: Protopterus annectens; assembly: GCF_019279795.1. NCBI lineage: Eukaryota > Metazoa > Chordata > Ceratodontiformes > Protopteridae > Protopterus > Protopterus annectens. Next base: position 478,313,363 of record NC_056731.1, read on the forward strand.
TCCTACTCCTGCTTGGGATCTCAATTTTGTGTTGGAAAAACTTACTCGCTACTGCTGAATTGAAATACTTGTCATGGAAGACTGCTTTTCTGTTGGCTATTACTTCTGCAAGAAGGGTGTCTGAGTTGCAGGCCCTTATGGCAGTAGAGCCCTTTTTGATTTTCCATAAGGATAGGGTATCATTACGTACTAATCCTTCCTTTATGCCTAAGGTGGTTTCTAGTGTGGCTTTAAACCAAACTATTCATTTGCCTATTTATGCAGACCCCCAAAATAAAGGGGAAAAGATTTTGCACACTTTAGATGTACACAGGCAATTGAGATATTATTTAAGCAGGACTAAGGATTTTAGGCAGTCTCAGCAGTTGTTTGTCTCTTTTGCTTTGAGTTCACAGGGCAAGCCTGTGTCAAACCAAACTATTTCCAGGTGGATTGGCTTTTGCATTGCATTTTGTTATTCCCATCATGGCAAGGAGATTCCAGCTGGGATTAGGCCTCATTCCACTAGGGCTACTGCCACTTCAACAGCATTTCTAGGGGGTGGCAACTAAGGATATTTTGGAAGCAGCTACTTGGAGTTCAGTGCATACTTTCTCTAAGCATTATCATCTTCCTATCTACTCTAAGTCTAGGGCTGGTTTGCCACAGCTGTTTTGCAAGGCATGTTATCAGCTCCTACTTCTTTATAATTTGCCAGCCTCCCTTACCTCTGCTTTGGGATTCTGCAATAGTCAGGACTGCAGCAATGGAAGGCGAAGAACATAGTACAGTTTTGTACCTACCATAAATGTAGATGTTGAGGATTCCATCTCCTTCCCTCTGTGTTTAGGGGTGGTTGTGTAGGTGAGTTTACATGCTTATATTTTTGTATATATTGTTGTATATATTGTACATGTTTTTGGTGCAGGTTTTTTGGGACTTGTCTTTTTGGGTCTTCTGACATCTGGGGCAAGAAAAGACTGAGGATATGCTCTGGTCCGACTGGGACGCGGACTATACCCAATAGTCAGGACTGCAGCAATGGAATCCTCGAACATCTACATTTATGGTAGGTACAAAACTGTACTTTTTTTTATGGGAACAAAGAGATGTTCCCCCTGAATTGAGGAGCTATTCCTGCACTATTGCCAGACTTGAAGGATTTATTTAATGCTGCCTGTAACAACCTTGATTCACTGCCTACATTCCCCCAAATGAAGAGAGGATTTATAAAGTTTCTTAAACTAACAAGCATTTATTTTCCAACATGAGGTCTGGCTGTGCAGCCATTCCCACTTCTTTGCCAGCAGGAGCAGGCTCCTGGTGACATACAACAGTTTCCTTGTGGAGAAGAAGATGAAGCTATTGGACAGATTTGGTAAGAGTTTGTGAAACTTTTGTGCTTTTCTGTACAGACAGTTTGAGTGAATTAGTTACCACATAGGTCGGTACTAGGCTATCAGCCCAAGGACCTAAGTAAGCTTAGCCAACAAGGTTCCCTGGCTTACGCCACCCAAGAAAGTTATTTTCCTGTGCCACTGTCGAGCAGAGCCACAGAAGTGACCACAGGATGTATTTCCTATTTCCCATCCAGTCATCAAGATTTTTATTGAAGAGTTATAATGTTGCTTAACATAGATGGATAGCTTGTTCCAGAGTATGGGAAGTCTCTGGGACAGGAATCTATCCCTCCAGCATGTCCTGTTTATTATGGTGACAAGGTTTAGGTCCCTAGAACATCTAGCTTGGAGGGATTGGGATTTCTCTAGGTGTAGCATGTCCAACAGCTCTGGGTTTGACATAGCTTTATATGTTAGGCAGCGATCACCTCAGAGTAGGCAATATGCTACAGAGTAAAGCTGGACTTTTTTTGAGACGGTCAGTGTAGGGCATCTGTTTGAGGCCAGTAATCCCCTTTGTGAGGTACCTCTGTGGCCTTTCCAGCTGCTGCAGATGTCTTGTGAGGTACATTCCAAAAGGGGCATTTTACTCTATAATGGGTCTAATGAGTGTCAAGTAGAGGGGAAAATGACCTTTTTTTCCTGCATGAGAACCCTTTTGTGATGAGGTGTGCCACGTAGAAGGACGTCCTGACTACTGTGGTGATGTGTTTATCAAAGGAGAGACTACTGTCCACCTGGGTCCCAAGGTCTCTTATCACACATCCGGTGTTAAATAGATTGCTGCCTATGTGGTAGTTCATGAGTACAGAGTTTTTACCAAAGGGGATGACGGTGCATTTTTTGGCATTAAGCTTGAGGCCATGGCTCTGACACCAGGCATCTGTCTCAGTGAGACTCTTCTGTAGGATGTCCATATAATTTGGGGAATCGACTATGGCTACTAGTTTGCAGTCCTCTGTTAACTGTGTTAGCCAGAGGACCTTCTGTGTTTGTCTGTACTTCAGAGAAGTAGATACCAAACAAGAGAGATCCCAGGACTGAACCCTGTGGTACTCCACTTGTTTGTCACTGGTTTGAAGTCAGATTTAGAGTCCATAACTTTTACAGTGTGGGTTCTGCCAGTGAGCCAGTTGGCAACCCATCTTGTGATGTAGGGATTTATACCTAGTTTAGTGAGTTTAGCTATAATTCCAGAATGGGGGATGGTGTTGAAAGCCTTGGCAAGGTCAAGATAGGATGTGTGAAACACATTACCCTCATCTACGGCTTTGTTGACTGCCTCAAAGAAGTCAATCAGGTTCAGGAGGCATGATCTGCCTTTCACAAACCCAAACTGGGTGGGGTCCAGATTTTGGAGGTTACCAATGTCTTTGTTTATGAGTTCCATGATGATACGTTCCATGGCCTTGCAGACCAGGCTTGTCAGGCTAATAGGGCGATAGTTCTCGGGATCAGTGGTGGCTCCCTCTTTGTGGAGTGGGACAACTGTTGCTTTGTCCCATTCAGTGGCCACAGAGCCTGATGTGAGGCTATGATTGAACATGGTGCTTAGGTGGGGAGCCAGTTCGTTCTGAAGTTCGTGTAAAACGCAGTCTGGGATGTTGTCCAGTCCCATGGATGCTGTGTTTTTGGCTTTAGAGAGTGCAGCTTTTGCCTATGTAGTTGTGATTACAGGGACTCTGCATTCTTCCTGTATAGATATGGGCTCTTTAGGGGGTTTGAGGGGGGGTAAAGTTAGCACTGAACCTATCTGCCAGGATGTTGGCAATATCAGTTGGTTCTGTAATTTTTGTGCCGTTGTGCTGTAACTCAGAGCAGATCTGGGTGTTGCCATTGAGATTCTTAACATAGCTATAGAATGCTTTGTGGTTGTCCTTAGAATCAGTGGCGATTTTGTTTTCATAGCTAGCTTTGGTGGATCATATAAGGGATCTCAGCTTCTTACTGAGGCTGACCAGGGAGCTCCTCCACTCATGGGATTTTACTCTCTTTTGCAACAGTTTCTTCCTTCTGTTGTACAGTTGATTTATTGCAGGGGACCACCAGATTGGCTTCCTTTTTTTGGAGGATAGCGTCTTGGTTCTGTTTGGAATAGCACGATCCATGCACTCGTGTTAGTGCTTATAGCGTGCATTTGTGTAGGATTCAGCAGTCGTAACTGTATTGTCCATCTGCATGGGTGTCTTGAAGTTTGCCACTTCTGTCTTAAGAAGCATGAATTTGGCTTTGGAGAAATGTTTTACCATGGTTTTCTTAATGGGTGGTGGGGGCGGGATGTGGATATCTAGGGTGATTAGCTTATGGTTGGATCGGACCAACGAGGAGTTGACTTCAGGTGTGGAACAACAGTCACTCACGTTGGTAATGACTAGGTCTAGGATATTGTTGCCACTGGTGGGGGTATAGATAAGTTGATCCAGGGCACTGGAACTTATGAATTCCAGAAAGCGTTGAGTGAAGGAGTTGGTACATGAGTTGTTTTACCAGTTAATGGTGGGGTAGTTGAAATTGCCCACTATTAGGGTGTTTGGTTGAACCCTAATATTTTCCAGTATATCAAAAAAAGAGGAGTGGGAATCCTGGGGCATGGTGGGGGATCTGCAGCAAGTTACAATTTGGATTGCAGTTTTGCCCAGAGTTAGTTGCACTTGGATAACCTCAGATGCATTATGCTGAGCAGCTAGCTTGGAGGTGTGGATATCCTTAATGAATATGGACACACCTCCGCCTTTGGTGTTCCAGTCCAGGTTACATGGCCGAAAAGTGTGGCATGAGTTATAGCTTGGTAGTGCAGGGGTGCTCGCTGGATCCTTGAACCAGGTCTCAGTCACTGCAGAGATATCGATGTTCTACATTTTAAGGAGTGCCTCGAGCGAGTGCATTTTGAGATTTAGACTTCTAGCATTGTGTGGCATTACTTTAAATTTTTGCTTGCCTGTTCCTGTTACAGTGGTGAATTTGTCATTTGAACCTTTCCTAAAATAGGCACTATAGGGACAGCAAGAGCCTTAGCCAGTATCCAGAATTCCAGGGGTGACAGGTGCAAGCCATCTCAGGCAAAGCATCGTGGTCTGTCGACCATGTCGTCCCAGGCAGACAGATACTGGATCCCCTTAGAATGACATCAGAAGCTTAGCCAATTGTTGAAGTCGATCATTTTGCCCTTGTACTGCAGTATCATTCTGGGTGATGGCAGAATGCTACTCAGAGCTAGGGGCATACCTGCCTGGGCTTACAAGATCAGAGAGTCCCTTTTCGTGTAGTCCAGGGAAGTACATCTCAGGTTGTTCACACCAACATGGACAATAACAGAGTCATATTTGTACTTGTGGAGTGACCTGAGTGCGTGGGTTATGTGGCGGACCCTGGCACCTGATAAGTAGCTGACAGTAACCTTCTCCTTGTTTAGCCTGGTGAGTGGGACATCAGTATGCCTGACTATACAGTCACCTATGACTAGTGTGTTGGGTACGTTGTTTTGCCTTATGGGCTGTGTCATTTGGGTTGTGTTGGAGGGTGGAGGTTGCATGCGTTTCTGCTTTGGAGGTCTTTGTTGCTTGAGCAGATTATTATTGAGAGCCTCCGCAAATGTTTTTGTGTTTCTATGTGTGGATTTTGGTGTTGTAGATTTAGTGGGACTATGTGATGAGTGTGTTGTGGTGCAAGTGTTTACCTTCTCCTCTTAACTGTCAAGTTAAATCTTGGTTGGAGAGAGCTTTATCTCCAGTTTGGCTAGATAAGTGCATCTCTCACAGGTTGTAGTGTTGGGTGGTAGGAGGAGAGGGTTGTCTGTGTACATGAGGCAATTGCTACATTGCCCCAAGATGCCCAGATTCATCAGATAGAGAGGAGAAAACACTGGGAGCTGACCCTTGGACATGCCTGAATAAAAAACTATTTTCCTCTAGGTAAGTTAGGAAAGTGAGTGCAAGAGCTGTTTTTCTCTAAGCAAGTGAGGAAAGTAAGTACAAAAACTGTTTTCCTCTAGGTAATGAGGAAGGTTGAGTGCTGTAGTAATTTGTTGTTTATTTAGTGCTTACAACAAGTTCTGAACTAGTGCTGAGCATGAATAAACAAATTAATGTGCTAAAACTATGAATCTGTATCTGGACTAGACTAGTTACAGAAAGGAAACAAGTGCAAAAGTGGGCTTTTAAATCAGAAAGTTGAGAGAGAGAGAGAGAGATTGAAAAATTGCCCAAAGAGCCAATAACTACAATTTCTGGGCCAGAAACCACTCCTTATGTGATAGAAAGGTTACCTAGTGCTTACCACCCCCACTGATAAGCTAGCAGGCTTCCCTCCAACTCAGAAAGGCTTGTGGGGGCTTAGGAGCTTACAAACCGTCCTGGATACAGCAAACCTGTATCTGGACTAGAGAGATGGAAAAACTGCCCAAACGGCCAATAAAATAACTACAATTTCTGGGCCAGAACCACTCCTTATGTGGTAGATAGGTCACCTAGTGCTTACTACTCCTATAGGTTACCTAGTGCTTACCACTCCCACTGATAAGTTAGAAGCCTTCCCTCCAACACAGAAAGGCTTGGTGGGGGGGGGCTCAGGAGCTTACAAACAGTCCTGGATACAGCAAATCTGTATCTGGACTAGACTAGTTACAGGAAGGGGGGGGGGAACAAGTGCAAATACGGGCTTTTAAATCAGGAAGTTGAGAGAGAGATGGAAAAACTGCCCAAACGGCCAATAACTGCAATTTCTGAGCCAGAAACCACTCCTTATGTGGGTTAGATAGGTTACTTAGTGCTTACCACTCCCACTGATAAGCTAGCATGCTTCCCTTCAACACAGAAAAGCTTGGGGGCCTCAGAACCTTACAAACAGTCCTGGATGCAGCAAATCTGTATCTGGACTAGACTAGTTACAGGAAAGGTGGGAAACAAGTGCAAACGCGGGCTTTCTCACATATTAAGGAGTGTGTATAATTGTGCAGATACTGGGTCTAGGGCCACATCTCCTTTGACTGTTTTTGATGAGGTGAAGTCTGAAATTCTGAATTCAGCTTTAGATAAGTTGGTTTTATTTGATCCATCTGTTACTCAGGTCCTCAAACAATATTATGAGAGGGAAATTAATTCAGGTAGTTTCCAAGATTTTTCACCCCAATAGCTGGCTCGACCTTTTCCTCTTCTCCAGTAACCATCAAAGCCTCAAGGCCTTACTTTAGCACAGCCTGCAGAACTCCAAATTCATCTGATGAAGACTCCTTTTCTTACTCCACTCAAATTCCCTCTGCACTAGAATATGCTTCCCCAGAGGAGGAGTCTAATGGTGGGGATTCTCCCATGGAAGAGCTCTCCTTTGGGAAAACTATTAATACGATGAGGGAGTTCTTTAAGTGGGATTCCTTTCAGATCTCTGAAGAACAGAAAATATATTATGAGCTTCTCCAGGTGGAGGCTCCTACTCCTTCAGGAGTCCCTCCAGTACTGACAGCCTTTTTAGACATTTTTAAAGCAGCATCTAAGACCCTGATTCCTAAGTCCCTGCCCCATAGAGGCCTGATCATTTCTGTAAGGTCCCTGAGGATTGCAAATTTCTTTTTAAATGTTCCTCAGCTGACCCTGCTGTGGTTTACATTTCCTCAGATAAGTCCTTATGATTATCTCCTTCTACCAAGTTGCTTCCTTCTGATAAGGAAAGTAAAATTTTGGAAAGGTTGGGCAACAAGATGTATACTTCTTCTACCTTGGCTATCAGGGCCATTAATTATCAGACACATGTCCAGGTTTACTCTGTCTTTGCTATCTCTGGCCACCCAGGCTCTTTCCCCATTGCCAGATTCAGAGGTTAAATGTCTGGTCCTTTCTCTCTTATCAGCCTCTTCTCAGGTAGCTTAGAGACACTATCGAGTGTAGTTGTGATGCAGTAGAGGCATCTGCTAGGGCAGCAGCTTCTGCTTCTGTTCTCAGAAGACATTCTTGGTTATGTCTCCAAGCACTTCCTGATGACATCAAGGCAAAAATGTTTGATGCTCCTATAGACAATTCCTCCCTGTTTGCCAAAGCAGCTGCAGAGTTGTTTAAATCACTGCAGGAAAAAGGTAAGGAACTCCAGGATTTGAGAAACGTACTGGTTTCACCAGTTCCAATTTTCCATACGAATTTTCCTGCCAAGACTTTCTTTGTCAGGAAACCTGCTCATTCCTCCTGGAACTAGACCCTGCAAGCCTTCTAGGAGACACCCACAGGCCAATGCTCTTATTACTACAGCTGCTGCTATTGCCCTCCTCAGCAGCCCTTTCAGCACAGACAAAGTCTTCTGTGACGTTTTACACCCTCTTCCTAGTCATACCTCTTTGTCCCTTTCCCCACCAGCTTGGACGGAGATCACTCAGGACTCCTGGGTAGTTTCAGTTATCCAAAATGGATACTTTATGACTTGGAAGATCCTTCCTCCTTTTCAGGGAATACCTCAACCTCCCTCCAATCAACTTTATCCGTTTCCCTTGATACTGGATCAGCTTTCCAACCAAGACACCATTCAGTCTGTCCCACAAGGGGATTTTATTCCAGGATGTTTCTAGTTCCAATGAAAGATGGCCCTCGGAGGCCTGTATTAGATCTCTCCCTGTTAAATACCTTCCTTGGTGGTGCCTTCCTTCAGAATATTATCCCTGCCTACTCACTTCCCCCTGATCTCCGTTCAAGCTTTCTTAGCTTCTCTGGATCTCAAGGATGCATACCTGCATAACCCTGTACACCCTCTCTTCAGAAAATCTTTGTGTTTCTCGGTGGGTTCTTTGCCCTTTCAATTTACTGCCTTTCCCTCTTTGGTCTTTCTACTGCTCCAAAGGTATTCACAAAGTGCCTAGCCCCGGCCATTACCTATGTAAGGCTGAAAGGACTTCAAGTGTACCGATATTTAGACTATCTGCTGTTTCTGGTCTCCAGCCCTGACTTCTAACCCAACATCTAAACCTAGCCATTCCTTTTCTGCAGGCAGTGGATTTCACAATAAATCTCAAAAGTCAGCATCGTATATTCCTGGGGTGCAGGTTCCGCACATATTGCATGATGGTTTTTCTTCCTGTGGAGAAAGCATCCCATCTCAGGGCATTCATGGAGACTGTTATGCCTGTTCCGTCCATCATGGCCAGAGAGTTTCTAAGACTTCTGGGGTTCATGGCCTCTACTATTCCCATGTTGCCCTTTAAAAAGCTGCACATGAGAAAGTTCCAGTGGTTCCAGTTTGGTCCCAGCATGCTCATCCCTTGGATGTCATGATTCCCCTTCTTCCCTACCTGAAAGCAGAGTTAATTGGTGGATGCAACAACTCAGTCAGAATCCTGGCCTACCTCTTCAGGTTCCTCAGCCAACTCAGCAACTCTTCACAGATGCCTCAGACTTGGGTTGGGGGAGCAACCTTGGCTTCCAGGAAAGTTCAGGGCCTTTGGTCCCTTTCTCAAAGGAAAGAACATATCAACATCAGGAAAATGAGGGCTTTACTTTTAGCCTTACAGACATTTCACCCTCTATTCTTGGACCTCTAAATATTCTCACACACAATACCCATGGTACTTTGGTACATAAACAAGCAGGGGGGCACAAAATCTTATCTCCTCTGTCACTTGGCCATCAAAGCTTGGGAATTGGCTGCCCTATACAAAGTAACTCTGCATGCTGTGTACCTTCCCTCAGAACTCGGTGGCAGATGCACTAAGCAGATCCATGGCACAATCTCACGAGTGGATTCTCCACAGAGATGTGTTCCTGGATCTAGTTCACCAGTGGGGTACTCCAGAACTGGACCTTTTTGCCTGCCCTATGAACAGGCAACGTCCTCGCTTTTGTGCCAAGGCCTCTCACCCTCTAGTATAGAAGGTGGACACACTTTCATTCTCATGGAAGGGGATGTTTCTCTATGCATTCCCCCTTCCCCTTAATTCAGAAAGTCCTGTTGAAAATTCTACAGGACAAAACCAAAATCTTGTTAGTGACTCCCTTTTGGCCAGGACAACACTGGATGTGCTTCATGTTTCACTGTTGCAGTCATCACAATTAGGTTATCCCTGCCAGGGTAGCCCTCAGCCTGCCCGAATACCAGAGGCTTAGTATTTCTGCGTCAGTTGCTGTCGCTTCAGGACTGATGTCAGGTCGTCAGTAGTATAAAGTAAGGCAGCTGACGCCATTACATCAGTCTTTCTTGCAGCAGAGCCTGAAGCAGAAGCAATTTGCACGAGTGCCAGTCGGCTGCTACCTGAGTTTCGTCTTCCGAATTGAAGCTGAAGTCTTCTAAAGCTAAGTCCCCCGTTGGGGAACATTTTTTCTTGCACTAACCGATATCAGAAAAAGTTAACAATTGTCTCATCTGTGGAAAGCAATTACCACACCAAGACTTTCATTCTTACTGGGTCACTTGCTTAGGCCCAGACCACGATGTCCCCCGCTGTTGTTTTTGTGCTTTGTTCAACGCCAGAACTATAAGTTGTCAGACCCTTATTGTAGCTAGATATTTTTGCTTATAGTCCTCAAATTCTGATATGGCTTTGGTAAGCCATCTGACAGCAGATCTTCAGAAAAAAATGTAAAGATAAAGACAGAGACAGACCGCACAGGTCCAAACCTACCAACGATGCTTCCGTTAAGCTAGTAGTCAGTTCTCCGGTCCTGCTTTCCCAGCCCCTGATGCCCGATGTTCTTCGTCTTCCCTTGCTGCAGTCCTGACAATTGGAGTCTGGTATGCCCCAGTCGGCTTCAACTAAGGAGTGGTTGTCGGTCATGGCTTAGACTGACGTCAGGGTACTAATGCGCATGACCGCCATTCAGTCTTTTGCCGCATGGTCCGATGCAGAAGCAATTTTGCGAGTGCAGGTTGGCGTTCTGAGATTTTCGAAACCGGAGTTTCAGACCGAATACAGAGTTGGCTAAGTAACCCGTTGGAACATTTTGGTTTTTTCTTGCCTCAGTATTTAACCGGATGTCAGAAAAAGTGAATAACTGTATTTCTTGTGGGAAGCAGATACCGCATAGGGATTATCATACATTGTGTATACCTTGTTTAGGGCCTGAGCCGCGGCGTTGTTGGTTGCGCTCTTGTGATTTATTTAATAAAGCACTATTAAGAGAAGCGATTGTGCTAGGTTAGTGTTTGGGAAGCGTTGCAATTATACTATGCCGTCGGATGCTCCGGCCTGCTTCATCTGCGCAAGGACAAAACAGTGAAGTCTAGGGGTGAGGAACCCGCAGTCCCGGACGTCGGTCCTTTAGAAGGCTCACGGGAGCCAGAGGTTTTGCCAGGAGTCTCTATGGAGTCTCAGGCAGATACTTTACTGTTACAGGATGTGCCCTCTCAGGGGGTAGGCCAGGCTGAGGGGGCTTCTCAGGTAACTGTTCTTCCCTCTCTTCCCAAGGTAGTTAGGGCCTCTCCTTCTGTTGCCAAAGCCTCTTTTAGAGGAAGGCCAAGTTCAGCTTCTGTAGGGGCTTCTCCTAGCATTTCGGGCTCTGTGCCTAAGAAACATATGCTTAAAATGGCAGAAGATTTGATTACTCTGATTAGAGGTTCTATGCCCCCACCTGATAAGAGGCCTAGGGTGGAACAGGAGTTTGATAGTTTTGAACAGTGTTCACAGGCTTCAGAGTCTTCTGTGGAAGACTTGCAAGAGTTTCCTACTTATTCTGATTCTGATGTGGATGATTCCACTCCTTCAGCTTCTCCTCCTGAGGATTTTTCATTTTCAGAGACTCTTCACTCCATGAGGGAGCACTTTAAATGGGAAGGCCAAGATTACTCTGACTCCAGAAAAAGGCTTAGGGAATTCTTGTTTTTGCCACAGCATAGGCCCTTAGCTATTCCTCCTGTGTTGAATGTGGTGGAGGATGTTTTTGCAGAGGCTTCTCTGAACCCTGATTCCTTGCCTCCTGCTCCTGTTAAGCCTGATAGGTATTATAGGGTGCCGGAAGCTCATAAGTATTTGTTTAAGAGTCCCAGGGCGGACCCAGAAACTGTTTCTCAGGGGCCTAAAGGTGTTAAAGCTTCTGTGGTTAAAAATCCTGTACCCTCTGATAAAGAGGCAAGGGCTTTGGATAGGTGGGGTAAGAAAGTATATACTTCTTCCACTCTAGCCATGAGGGTTGAATTGTCAATTTCATATGCTGAAATATCAGAATTATCTCCTTTCACAATTGAAATCTAAGGTGGATGCTTTGGCGGAAGGTATTGAGTGTAAAGAATTGCTGGATTTGGTTCATGTGTCTGAACAAGTGGGTAAGCATTCTTTGCAGTGTGGTTTTGATGCTGTTCAGGCCTCCTCGAGGGTGGCTGCTACTAGTTCTGTTCTTCGCAGACATGCATGGTTGAAGGATCAGAATTTAGCTGAGCATGTTAAGACCAGGATTTTGGATGCTCCTTTACAGTCTGATGTGTTGTTTGGACCGCCTGTGGAAGCAGTTTTAAAGAAAATGGAGGACAAAGCTAAGTCTATGCAGACTGTTAAAGATTTTGCAGGTGCAGCCTCAGTTTAGTAGAAATTGGCCTGCTAAGGGGTGGACATATCCTGCTTATGGTTCCCAGTCTAGGGGTAGGTCTAGACGTGGTAGGGGCAGGGCTCAAGGTTCGTTTAGGCCTAGATCAGACAGTTCACCTGCTCAGACTTCTGGTGAGGGCAGGGGTCAGTCCTTTCGTAAGCAGAACCAATGACCTGCCTTTTCAGCTGCCAGTGGACTCTCGTCTGGCAGCTCCTTTGGGAGGAAGATTGTCTCTTTTCAAAGAAAATTGGGATTTAATCACTCAAGACAGATGGGTGCTGGATATCATTCATCACGGTACAGATTTTATTTCCACACAATGCCCCTTTCAAAGGCATGCCAGATGTTCCTCCTCCACAAAGAAAAGAGGCTCACAAGCAAGTTTCTCAGTTACTCCAGATAGGGGCTATTCAGCCAGTCCCTGTGTCAGAAAGGGGCTTGGATTTTATTCTCGCCTGTTCCTAGTACCAAAGAAGGGGAACACGTGGAGACCAATTTTGATTTATCTATCCTCAACACTTATCTGGACATTCCCAAGTTCAAGATGTTGACGTTACAGCAACTGTTACCTCTGCTGGGCAAAGATCACTGGATGGTAACTTTGGATCTCAAGGAAGCTTACCTTCATGTGCCCATAAGGCTAAGTTGCAGAAAGTATCTGCGGTTTCGAACTGGAGATTTTCATTATCAGTTCTCTGCATTGCCCTTTGGCTTATCTACTGCCCAGAGTATTCACAAAGGTTCTGGCTCCAGTGATAGCTTACTTCAGGCTTCAAGGCATTCAAATTTATCCTTACTTGGACGACTGCCTGATTCTGGCTCAAGAAAAGGAACACCTTCTACAGCATCTGGAATATGTCATAGCAGTGCTAAGATGCCTAGGGTATTCTGTGAACGAAATAAAGTCCAGTCTAGTACCCTCTCAAGACATGTGCTTTCTGGGTGTGAGACTGAATACAGCAGCCCAGATGGCCTTTTAACCCCGGACAAACAAAAGAGTCTGTCACTTTACTTCCATCACCTATCTCATCAGTCCGTGCTGACTGCAAGGACAGTCCTTCAAGCATTAGGGTTCATGGCATCTTGTATTCTGGTGCTTCCCAATGCCAAACTGCATATGAGGAAGCTGCAATGGTATCTCAAAATGTATGGACACAGCACTGCCAAGATTTGGACACTGTCATTCAAATAATACCTTGCCTTCAAAGGAATTCTTGTGGTGGGCTCAGGAATGTCACCTAAACAAGGGACTCTCTGTGACCCGGCCAGAGGCGAGTCAGATTTTAACGACAGATGCCTCGGACACTGCTTGGGGAGCTCATCTAAATGGAAAGTGGATACAAGACAAGTGGCCTGCCAGACTACAGCATCTACATATCAACATGAAGGAGATGTTAGCAGTCCAGTTTGCATTGATGGCGTTCAAGGAGTTACTTCTTCCAGGGCAGGTGTTGATTCTGACAGACAACACAACTGTCATGTGGTACATCAACAAGCAAGGGGGAACACATTCTTATCCTCTATGCAGGCAAGCAATGATTTTATGGGAGACTGCGTTAAGCCTGCAACTGACTCTTCAGGCAAGGTTTCTGCCAGGAGCACAGAACTCCCTAGCAGATGTATTAAGCAGACAAATCATGGATCCCCACGAGTGGAAACTGGATCTTCATGTATTTCAGAAATTGACAGTGTCATGGGGAACTCCAGACATAGATCTGTTCGCTTCTCCACTAAACCACCAGTTGCCAAAGTATTGCACAAAGGGGTTTCATCACACAGCTTGGAAAGTGGATGCTCTGTCTTTCAGTTGGAAAAACCTTCATGTCTATGCCTTTCCACCTCTACCTCTTCTTCCAAAGGTATTACTAAAGGTCAGACAGGACAGGCCAAGGATGATTTTGATAGCTCCAGATTGGCCTCGGCAACACTGGTACCCTCTTCTAAGGAGTCTTGTAAAGAAGCCTCCATGGCCTTTACCTCTGATTCCTCATCTGTTATCTCAGAAGGATGGTCATCTGCTCAATGTCAAGCTTCAACCTCTTCATCTCACGGCTTGGCATATTCTGTGTTGAAGCATGGTAGGTCTCAGCTTCCTCAACAAGTTTTAAATGTGATTATGGAAGCTAGAAGGCCTAGTACTAGGAGAGTGTACAGAAAAATGGAAGAGATTTTTATTTTGGAGTACAGCAAAGAATTTGGAGATTTCAGAGCCTAATTTGAGTGTGGCTCTTCAATATCTTACTGAATTATTGGACAAAGGTTTGTCTTTCTCTTCCATAAAGATTCATGCTGCAGCAATTTCAGCTCACTATGATTGTGACCCACCTTTGTTTTCATCCTTTGTTCAAGCAGTTTCTTAGAGGGCAAAGAATATAAGACCCCCACGTAGAGCTCCTACTCCTGCTTGGGATCTCAATTTTGTGTTGGAAAAACTTACTCTACAACCTTTTGAGCCTGCAGCTACTGCTGAATTGAAATATTTGTCATGGAAGACTGCTTTTCTGTTGGCTATTACTTCTGCAAGAAGGGTGTCTGAGTTGCAGGCCCTTATGGCAGTAGAGCCCTTTTTGATTTTCCATAAGGACAGGGTATCATTACGTACTAATCCTTCCTTTATGCCTAAGGTGGTTTCTAGTGTGGCTTTAAACCAAACTATTCATTTGCCTACGTTTTTTTTGCAGATCCTCAAAATAAAGGGGAAAAGATTTTGCACACTTTAGATGTACACAGGCAATTGCGTTATTATTTGAGCAGGACTAAAGATTTTAGGCAGTCTCAACAGTTACTTGTTTCTTTTGCTTTAAGCTCACAGGGCAAGCCTGTGTCAAAGCAAACTATTTCTAGGTGGATTGGTTTTTGCATTGCATTTTGTTATTCCCATCATGGCAAAGAGGTTCCAGCTGGGATTAGGCCTCATTCCACTAGGGCTACTGCCACTTCAACAGCATTTCTAAGGGGGGTGGCAACTAAGGATATTCTGGAAGCAGCTACTTGGAGTTCAGTGCATACTTTCTCTAGGCATTATCACCTGCCTATATACTCTAAGACTAGGGCTGGTTTTGCCACAGCTGTTTTACAAGGCATGTTGTCAGCTCCTGCTACTTTATAATTTGCCAGCCTCCCTTTCCTCTGCTTTGGGATTCTACCCAATTGTCAGGACTGCAGCAAGGGAAGACGAAGAACATAGTACAGTTTTGTACCTACCATAAATGTAGATGTTCGAGGATTCCCTTGCTGCAGTCCAATTTACCCTCCCTCCTTCCCCTCTGTGTTTCAGGGTGGTTGTGTAGGTGAGTTTACATGCTTATATTTTTTGTATATATTACTGTATATATTGTACATGTTTTTTTGGTGCAGGTTGTTTTTGGGACTTGTCTTTTTGGGTCTTCTGACATCTGGGGCAAGAAAAGACTGAGGAAATGGCGTCGGTGCGGGCGATTAGTACCCTGACGTACTGACGTCAGTCTAAGGCGCCATGACCGACGTCAGCCTTATACTCTGGTATTCGGGCCGACTGGGACGCGGACTATACCCAATTGTCAGGACTGCAGCAAGGGAATCCTCGAACATCTACATTTATGGTAGGTACAAAACTGTACTTTTCTGTGGATTTGCTACTGAGACCCTTTTGGAGTCTGGTATGCCACAAAACTCTTCTTCAACTAAGGATCCTGTGGTTGTCTCTCCCTTGGATCAGTCCGGACCCACTGAGCAGGCATTGGCTTCCGAGGAAGTATTTCGCACTTCCAATTCTCGACACAAACTGATGACTTATTTCGCATCTACCATTCTTTCAAAAACTACCAAGTTTCTGAGGCCCAGGGTACGAATCACACCCAAGAAACCGACGACCCAATCTCAGGCACCTGCTTCTTTGCCTCAGTCTCAAATGCTTAAAATGGCGGAAGACCTTAGCACGCTGATCAGGGGAAGCCAAGCTACCCCTTCCAAAAGAAAAAGATATCTGTCCCCAGAAGTTTTGTCTGAACAGGAGTCTGATGACTCTGATGCATCTGAATATGAAGACATGCAACCCCTCTCTGCTTATGAGGATTCTGATGCAGAGGACTCCATTCCTTCAGCCTCTCCCCCCGAGGACTTTTCCTTTGAGGAAACCCTTCATACCTTAAGGGAGCATTTCCAATGGGAATGTCAGGACTACCCTTAGTCTAAAAAGAAACTCAGGGAATTCTTGGATCTTCCACAGCACAGACCCCTGGCCATTTCCCCAGTCCTGGATGTTGTGGAGGATGTTTTCCTGGAATCCGGTTTGACTCCTGACACCCTCCCTCCTGCACCCAGAAAACCAGATGGGTATTACAGAGCCCCTGACTCACTCAAATGTCTTTTTAAAAATCTTACTGCTGACCCTGAGGTAATTTCTCAAGGGCCTAAAGGAATTAAAGCAACCTCTGCTAAGAATCCCACCCCCTCAGATAGGAATTCCAGAGCACTAGACAGACTGGGTAAAAAAGTATACACCTCTGCTACTCTTGCTGTCAGAGCACTAAATTGCCAGTTCCATATGCTAAAATTTCAGCAACAATACCCTGGAACTCTTCAAACAAAAAAGTGTCTTCCTTTCCTGCTTGTGCATAATCTAAAGAATTACAAGTGTTAATGCATTCTGCAAGTCAAGTAACTAAACACACCTTGCACTGTGGGTTTGACGCCCTAGAAGCTTCTTGCAGGGCAGCAGTCACCGGTTCTGTCCTTAGAAGACATGCATGGCTTAAGGAAGAGCCTTACCAGACCATATTAAATCTAAATTGTTGGGTGCACCCTTGCACAAAGACAACTTATTTGGCACTGAGGCAGAAGAGGTCTTTAAAAAGATGGAAGAAAAAGCTAAATCTATGCAGACAGTTAAGGATTTCTTACAGGCCCAGCCACCCAGGTTCAGCAGGTATTGCCCCTCCAAGCACTGGTCCTTTCCTGCTCCCACCAGGTCAGTTCAGCCCAGAGCCCGTGGAAGCAGAGCCCCCCCAGACAGCAGCCACAGGGAATGCAGAGATCAAAACAGTGGACTTTCTCCACTTCAAAAACAGGGAGTTCTTAGCCACCCCCTCATGGTAAGAACTCACAATGACTCTACCCCACCCCCTCCCTCTGCTCACCTTCACTTACCCCTAGGAGGAAACCTCTCCTTTCACGCAAGCACCTGGGCCACCATTACCAATGACCGCTGGGTCCTCAACATAGTGTCCCAGGGATACACATTTTCTTTCCACACCCTTCCAACTCCAAAGGATTCCCAGATCTATCTTGAAACCAGTGGGCAGAAGCGCAAAAGCAAGTCCTTTCCCTGCTCTCTATGAGGGCAATAGAGCACGTTCCTACAGAACAACAAGGCCAAGTGTTCTACTCCAGACTTTTTCTGATACCCAGAAAAGAGGGCACCTGGTTGCCCCATCCTCGATCTGTCCATTCTAAACACCTTCCTGGTGATACCAAAATTCAGAATGCTCACCCTCCAGCAGCTGCTACCCGTGCTCTCCAAGGATGCTTGGCTAGCCACCCTAGACCTAAAAGAGGCCTTCCTCCACATTCCTATTAGGGAATCATGCAGGAAATATCCACGTTTCAGGGCAGGATCCCTGCACTTTCAGTTCTCTGCACTTCCCTTTGGCTTATCTACTGTTCCCAGAGTTTTCACAAAATGTCTGGCTCCGGCCATTGCCTTTTGCAGACAAAGGAATATCCAAATTTACCCATACTTAGACGACTGCCTAATTCAGGCAGCCAGCCAGGAAAAGCTGCTTAAACACCTGGCCTTTGTAAAATCCCTACTGACCTCCCTAGGGTACACAATCAATGAAATGAAATCCAAACAAGTACCCACCCAAAGGATTATATTCCTGGGAGCAAGCCTAGACACAGCATCCCAGATGGCATTCCTTACACCAGAGAAGCAAACTTACCTGACAGCCTACTTCTCTCAACTAGCCACCAGACTCCAGTTATCTGCAAGGAAAATCCTGCAAGCTCTGGGGTTCATGGCATCTTGCATTCTACTCATTCCATGTGCCAGACTGCATATGAGGAAACTTCCGTGGTACCTAAAAAGGCCTTGGTGTCAACACTCTCAAGACCTGGAAACTCTTATACCTATGATACCTTGCCTCAGAAAATATTTTCTTTGGTGGGCAGCTGCTTGCTCCCACAACAAGGGACTACCCTTCTCACCACCCCCCACTGCCCAGACCCTCACCTTGGAAGCATCAGACTATGCCTGGGGTGCACACCTGGATGGCAGGTGCATACAGGGCCAGTCAAGCCCACAGCAAATCCACTGCACATCAGCCAAAAAGAGATGATAGCTGTCCAGCATGCCTTGACAGCTTTCAAGCCACTTCTCTCCCCAGGGGCTCTCCTGGTCAAAGCAGACAGCACCACTGTGATGTGGTACAGCAAGTAGGGAGGGACTAACTCCTATCCTCTATGCAGGCTGGCCATGTCCCTGTGGCACACAGCCTCTGCCATGCAACTTCACCTGTTAGCACAATTCCTGCCAGGTTCTCTAAACTTTCTGGCAGACCACTTAAGCAGAAATCTTCTGGACCCACACGAGTGGCAGCTAGACCAAAGAACCTTCACCCTAATAACTCAGAAATGGGGCACCCCGAAGGTCGACCTCTTTGCCTCCCACACCAACCATCAGCTCAGCAAGTTCTCCACCAGGGAGCATCACTGCATGGCTTGGGAAGTGGATGCCCTGTCCTTCCCCTGGGTCAATCTATCGGCCTATGCCTTTCCTCCACTACCTCTCATCCCCAGGGTGCTGCTCAAAATAAGGAAGGAAAGACCAAGGACAATTCTTATTGCTCTAGACTGGCCTCGCTAGCACTGGTGTACCCACTGTTGCACAGCGTGTTCCCACTGCCACTATGGCATCTTACTCAGACCCCAGCCCTCCTAATGCAGAGGGAAGGAGAATTCATGCAAACCAATTGCAGACCTTCTGCTGGGGAGCTTGGCTTATACACTATCGACCGATCAATCTGACAACCTCAGTAAATAGGTTCTAGATGTTATATGTGGGGTCACAGACGCCCTAGCACTAGAAAGTCTTATGCTGACAAATGGAAAAGGTTCTGCACCTGGATTCAGGCTAAGGGAGCTGATACGGTACAGCTCACCCTCTCTCTCATCCTGGATTACTTAGCTGATCTGCTATACAGTGGTCTCTCTTTTTCCTCTATTAAAATTCATGCCTCTGCTATTTCTGCTGATTTCCCCACTGAGCAGCCCCTTTTCTCACACCCTCTGATCAAACAATTACTAAGAGGGATTAACAACTTGAGGCCATCCAGAAGAGCATCAACCCCAGCTTGGGACCTTAACGTTGTATTGGAAAAGCTCACCCTGCCCCCCTTCAAACCAGCATCTTCAGCAGAGCTAAAATTTCTCTCCTGGAAGACAGCTTTCCTTCTGGCCATCACTTCAGCCAGAAGGGTCTCCGAGCTACAAGCACTCATGTCTGTGGAGCCCTTCATCTTCCATGCTGACAGGGTTTCCCTCTGGACTAACCCATCCTTCGTGCCCAAAGTGGTGTCCAATGTGGCTCTAAACCAATCCATTCATTTGCCAACCTTTTTCCCTAACCCAAGGGGGGAAAGGATACTGCACTCTTTAGATGTGCACAGACAGCTCCGATTCTATCTAGACAGGACTAAATCCTTCAGAAAGTCTGATCAATTGCTGGTTAGCTTTGCTGCAGGAGCAGAGGGCAAAGCCATCTCCAAACAAACAATTTCCAAATGGATAGCACACTTCTTCCATTTCTGTTACAAGCAGTATGGAAAGCCTCCCCCTAAGGGGGTCAGGACTTACTCCACCAGAGCAGCCTCCACCTCTGCAGCTTTCCTCAAAGGAGTCCCCACCATGGACATTGTGGAGGCTGCCACCTGGGCATCTGTTCGCACTTTCACGAAACACTACCACCTGCCTGTCTTTTCCAAATCCAGGGCAAGGTTTGCCTCTGCAGTCTTGCAGGGCATCCTAGCCAGCCCCTAGTTTTTGACTGCCTCCACCCTTTTCCTCAGCTTTGGGAATCTACCCAAATGTTATGACTGCAACAGTGAAACACGAAAAACATAGTACAGTTGTGTACACTTACCATAAATGTAGATGTTCGAGTGTATTCACTGTTGCAGTCCTGGTTTCCCTCCCTCCATTCCCCTCTTTTTTTCTTCTTTTTCCTTACAAGGGACTTTTTGGTATTTACTTTCTACTGGTGGGGTTCTTCACCAGAACCTGGCTCCCATTTGGGGGCTCCTGACAGAGCAAGAAAAACTGATGTAATGGCATCTGCTTCCTTACTTTATACTACTGTCGACCTGATGTTAGTCCTGAAACAACAGCAACCGATGCAGAAATACTAAGCCTCTGGTATTTGGGATGGCCGAGGGCTTCCCTGGCTGGGATAACCCAAATGTGATGACTGCAACAGTGAATACACTTGAACATATACATTTATGGTATGTGTACACAACTGTACTTTCCCTCTTCTGCACTTAGCCAAGGGTGATCACTATAAGTTACCTCACTGGATGGACCCAGGACAAGGGATCATTGATTCACCCACATATGCCAACTCTACAGCTGACTCTGTGTTGATCAACTTTTGATCTCTTTCAGGCACCGATTTTCTAAGGACATGCTTAGGGTTTTGCAGGATCCCAGGAAACCCAACACTAAAAAATCTTATGTTTCCAAGTGGAGAAGATCTTCCATTTGGTGCCAGAAAAGGAAAGTGGATACCTTGGGTGTGGACATTTCTCTAGTACTTTCTTACCTGTGTGAGTTGCTCAACAGTTGCCTTTCTTACTCTTCAGTTAAAGTTCATTGTTCTGCCATGTCTGCCTGCTTATCTTTGACCCCTCCCTTAACTTACAGGTTAGAAGTTAAGCTTTTTCTATAATATGTCCTACACTTAAGACCCCCCCCCCAGAAACCAGTCCCTCCTCCTTGGGATCTCAACTATGTGTTGGAAAATCTTACCCAAGCCCAATTTGAACCAGCTTCTACTTCTCTATAACGTTTTGCACATGGAAAACAGTGCTTCTTGTACCCTTAACCTCTGCTAGAAGGGTTTCTGAAATTCAAGCATTAATGGCTTTGTCTCCCTTTCTGGTCTTCCATAGGGATAGGGTATCCTTGAGAACTAACCCTACCTTTATGCCAAAAGTGGCGAATGAGTTGTCACTTAATCAGTCCATCCCTTCACCTGAGTCCTCTAGTGAGAGGATTTTACATACCTTAGATGTACATAGACAACTCAGATTCTGCCTTGACAAGACAAAGTCCATCCGGAAGTCTTACCAAATTTTGTGTCATTTTATCCCAGGGTTCTGGGCTTGCCTGTGTCCAAACAAACTATTTCCACATGGATTTCTAAGGCTATTGTGTTTTGCTATGAATTCCATGGTAAGTCCATATCAGCATGTGTCAAGGCCCATTCCACTAGGTGTGTTGCCGCCTCAGGAGCCTTCTTCAAGGGTCTAAATGCCCATTCTGTTGTGGAAGCTGCCACCTGGTCATCTGTTCACACCTTTATGAAACATTACAAATTGGACACTGTTTCTAGATCCAGAGCAGGATTTGCTAGGGGAATTCTGCATGGATTCTTGGAAAATGCTTCTTAGTTTCCCTTTCTCATGCCTCCTCCTCCTTGGGTCCTCTTTTAGCTCTTGCACTCTCCCATATGTAAAGAATACTGCAACATTGAATAGAGGGACATAGAATAGTTGTCTAAAATCTTACCATAACCATAGATGTCCTTCACTTCTATATTGCAGCATCTCACTTGCCTTACCCCCCTACAGCTTACCCTTTCCTAGGATGATCTACCTAGGCTCCCTTTGGATTTCCTTCCTCATAGGGCTTTCTTATTCTGAAGATGGTATGTGCCGACATCCCTTTTATGGCTGACATCTGTGCCTGCATGCGACGTCCGATGTAAAAGCAATGTCTCTAAGCTTTTGTATACAGGCCGGACGTCGGGTCATTGGGCCAATTACAACCCATATGTAAAGAATACTGCAACATAAAAGAGGATATCTGTGGTTATGGTAAGATTTTACACAACTATTTCTTATCTATTTTTAGTTACAGACGAGGCACAAAAAAGCACACATGCAGATTGTAAACAGTATTCCAGGATGAAGTAAAAAAAAAAAAATATATCCAAATCCAAAAAATTACATCGGCAACTTGGATTAACGGCTCGCTAATCAACAAACACGAAAATACTATCAAAGCTGAAAAACAATAAATACTAATCAGCCGATACACGGCCAGGTTAAAATATAAACTTTTTATTGTTCAGTAAGCGCTTTCACAACGTAAGGTTGCTGCTTCAGACCATTTCAAGACACACCATAAGGCCAGCATTTATATTTAAAATCATTTGGGAACAATATCCAATAAACAACAAGATACACTCAAAAACATCAATTTAAAATTAACTGTGCATAATCAATGAACATGGTTTAATTTCTCCATCTGCCACTGTCAAATATATCTTTCAGCCTATAAAAAAGATTGTTGATGCAACTGTATCCAATCAAGGTTCAAATAAAATAATGTCATGATAGGCTAAGATGCCTATCTTCCTACTTATTCCTTACTTGCCTAAAATAATTAAATATCGTAATATCCTTTCAAAACTAAAAAAGCAATTTTACAATCCCCTTGAAAATCCTTAAAACTGCATTTGGTTGTTAAAAATGCATTTTAATGAAACGTCCAGTTACATATGATCTGCAATAATAGTAGTACTTTATATGTAATATATTCTTTGCTGCTGCTGCTACTTACCTTTGTCTAGTATATTAATTGAATTCTTGCAGGTACTTCATTGTAGCAATCAGGTATGTATATTAACTGCAAACTATTACAATGAGAATTTTCTTCAGTGTTTAACTAGTTCATATTGTTGACAGTCAGAAATTCCAATCCTGCCATTATATACTGCCATTCGAATGCTATCCATATTGCAATCCCATATTTGTTTAGGACTCAAGGCAGTTCTTTTATATTTGAATCTAGCGTTCCTAACCACTGAAATTTTAAAAGATAAACAATGTGTTATGACCCATTTTTAACAGTCTGAACAAATTATCATAATATCTTCTATTGCTTTAATGGCCTTAGGAGGTTAACGTTCAGTAGCAGCCACGTCTCCTGATTAAAAGACCAATGGGCAGTCATTTCTGCGATTAGTTGAACATAAGGCTACCAGCCAATACAATCAAGTCTATCTGTTAAAAGGTTGATAGCTTGCTTCTTCTATGATTGGTTGGATCTCTTAGTTCTTCATAATTATTGTAATTATTGGTGTGAAATAAAAGTTATTTGCCCATCGTTTGTTCGTGTGACTGCCCTAAGCCCTCACAGATACTTTACTTGTAAAAAACTATGTACATTGTAGACTAAAAGCAGCTCTTGTACACGTGGAAAAAATGGCCCATGATGCTAATGTTAACATCCAAAAGCAGCCACATCTCCCGATTGAAAGCCCAATGGCTGAATACCCACACCCAGTAATGCTTTATCATTAGTCAGCAGTGGAGTTATGAAAAAGTCGAGCCCATTTTAAGTAACACTTATGAGCAGTACCAGTCTATACAAAGTTATGTGCCTTGAGAGTTTTGTAGCTTAGACTAGGAAATTAGGATATTCTTGAAAAAAGCATTAACAGAATTGGAGCATATATGTGTTATTGAGAGCCAGTGGGCAAGCTTTTATTTGTTTGTTTTTTTAAATGAGGACTACGCGATTACATGTGGGGCATGCATATGCAGTGCTGAAGTTGGTAAGGAGCAAATGGAATTCAGACTGGATCTTTCAAGGTGGTGACAGAGAAAGTGTAAGACAGAAAGACCGAATTAGGGTACTACAAAATAGACAGAAGCTTTAGAAAGAAGTAAAGAAAGATATGCAGAGGTCAGTGAAGGACGCCAAAGCTTATAGAGAAGAACTAAGTCAACAGTGTCAGCAATATTATTTAAAATGAGTGAGTGTTAAAGAAAAATGTAGATGGTAGGTAACTGGGCTGGAAGGAGGGGTGGCCATATATAAAACATGAGAAAAGTGCTGTGGACAAACTGATTGTATAGTTTTGATCCATCTTTAGAGAGGAAAGCAAGAGCAGTGAGTACATACAAAAGGAATTGCTTAGAAGCTGACACAGATCCCATTGTATGAGACATTGTTCAGAATGAGCTTGAAGGAGAAGGGATATGTATCAGCGGGACTTTAAGGGTTGAGCATTAGTTGCCTAAAGGAGCCCATTAGTGTAGTTTGGTGTCCAAACCTCCTCTGGCCAATCTTTTTCATCCCTTTGCTTAAGAACAAGGCAGGTGTCCAAAAACCGGAGGACAGTTGATGTAGTTTCATGTGTAAATGTGCTGAGTTGGAAGAAGAGGTTGTACATTTCTACTAACAGGCTCCCTGTTTAAACAGCCTACAATAGCCCACCCAAATACAGGTCCGAACAAC